>NC_091123.1:40269443-40569443 GCF_040183065.1 Periplaneta americana
ATGGAAAATAATTTAATAGTGTATATAGAGTCGAGAAGAAAGCGAAAAATAATGTAGATGAGCAGCTTGTATAAGAGCTATTCTTGAATACATTACGAAATATCTGTTCACACATTAATATAATATATTTTACCTCTTGATTACACAACTTTTAAAACTGTATCACTTCGGAATATGTATGATAAGACTTTCTTGTGTTAAATTCTAAGGGTGCTATTCATAGACATTTCGCAGCACGCGCTACGAGCGTGCTAAACTAGCCCCGCCTATCCACTGATTACTTGTACAGAATTCAAATCATATCCTATCGCTAACACTGGTTTATGAATACGAAAAACGCTGATCATTCACCGGAAGCCCGCGCTAAAAATGTCTATGAATACGGCCCTAACGTACCTGGTTTACATGTTTCGACCTATTATGGGTCATCTTCAGAACTAGTCGTTGCTGGTCTTGGCGCCTCTTGTTTTGTTTCCTGTGAGGGTGTGTTCGTGTGGTGTAAAGTGGAGTCAAAGTGTGTATGTTCTGAAATTGAGTTGTGTGTTGAGAATTTCATTGGGGTCTGTTTTTGTGTATCTGTATATTTCGTATTGTTCTAGTGTGTTTAGTTTCTGGCTTTTTGGTTCGATGTGTAGTATTTATATATGAAGAGTCCACTGCAAGAATGATGGATGTCATTTGGAATACATTTTGCAGGAGAAGCAATTGAAAGTTTGAAATGTTTAGCGCTGAAAGCTTAATTGTGATTTTCCGATCATTACTGGACAATAACTATCAGTGTTAATGCTATATAACTCTCTATGTACATTCTATATGTCTTAAGCTATGCATTGACAGTCTTGGTTCATTTTCGACAAGAAAGTGACATCCATCATTCTTGCAGTGGATTCTTCATATATTTATCCATAGGACAAGTAGAGTCTATAACTAATTTTGAAATTATCTCCAATTTAATGAAGGAACCAAATTTAAGTACTTATCCATTGGGAACTTAAGATCTAGACTCAAAAACCAGTATAGTCTAACAGTAGAGCAATTCTAGACTGTAGTACAAAATATCTGTTCACACATTAATGTCTATTTAAAATCCAGTAGCAATTTCATATTGAATAAATTAATTACATAAATAAATTTAAACTTTATAATCTGTAAATGACTTTTTTTTTGCTTTTATTTATACTCACTTTAACATCTCTGGTCATATCGCGAGTTAATCTTTTTGGGTGAAATCTGAAGGCCTGTGTACTATTGTTGAGTACTGGTTCTATTGTTGTGAATTGGATAGCGTCTGTAGACGTATTACTGATTTGTTATGAATATGATTTTGGTGATGAATGAAGCCGGTAATATTCAAAGATGTTGTAGCCCGAATTTCCTGACATTTGCCTCGCGGTTGAGGGAAAACTCTGAAAACCCTCAACCAGTAAATTCAACCCCAGAATCGAACCCGGGCCCTCTGCGTAAGAGACAAGCGTGCTGACCCTTACACCACAGAGGTGAATTAATTTAAACGTCCTACTTCCGTGTAAAATCTATAAAATTAAAATCTATAACTTAGTGTAATATAGGGATGGGGAAAATAACCGGTTATTTTCATGCGGTTAACCGGTTAATTACCGGTTATTTTTGCTTGCTGGTTTAACCTGATAACCTGTTATTTTCTTCAATAACCGAAGGACCGGTTATTTTTAAGACTAAATATACACCGAATCGAATAATGTATTTTAAGTTTATCTGAGATTTAATGTCAGTTGAACAGTGTGTCTTTTTATTATTTTGTACACTGTGTAATCAACTCTGCATACAAATTGTCTCGTGGACCATTTCTAGATGAGGTTTGGGTTATTACTTTACTTACTTCATCTGTCCACAGATAGCAAAATGAAATTCGACTTGGACTCACCGGTTAACCGGTTATTTTTGATCGGTTAATCTACTCCAGGTTAAATTAATTTTAAAATAACTGGTTAGCCGATAACCGGTTATTATCATATAACCTCCCATCCCTAGTGTAATATGTAGCAAGTCGGCGATGCATGCAATAGAGGGGGAAATGAATTGGTCATGCTACCCCATTATCTCCTGACCTAGTTGTCTCATAAGTGATGCCTTCTTGGTATCACTTGTGAGATTCAGACCTGTCTTCGGACAGTTGACCAAACAACATCTTGCTAAGGTACATGGAACATTAAAATTCCTTCCAACTACAACTTCACCTAAAATTGTTTCCAACTGTCACTTAATCTCATCTTACTTACGACGTTGACCACCTAAAATTGCTTCCGCCTGCGACTACACCTAAAAGTGCTTCCAGCTTTGACTTCATCCAAAATTTCTCTCGACTTCGTTTACAATTAGGCTACTTCATACTTCGACTAAAGTTGCTTCGGACTTCAACTTCATAAAATTGTTTTCTACTCCGACTTTGTCTATAATTGAGGACCTAACATTCTAAGGCCCGGTTTCTTCAACCTTTGCTAAAATGCACCTAACATAGCGTTAATTAACTGTAAGTTAAAAGTATGAATTGCTGTTAAAAATATTGCGTTTCTTCAACTTTACATTTCACATTTTAACATTCTGTTTGTTAACTCACTGTTAGGACCAGAGATTCTAGAGTTTAACCATAACCTATAACCAAGTATAGGCTCAATTCTGTTTTCTGAACTCTGACAATAATTGCGATTCTCGCTTGTTTCCGTTGTTTGATTCAGAGAGGATAGAAGTCTTTCTATTCTCTCAGGTTTGATTTCTGCTTCTTTCCTCGTCTGTATCACAATAGCATGAAGGGCGTATTGGTATTGCTGTTATGAAATGGAAAACACTGCAACAAAAAGAAATCGTGGGACTAATTTCTCTTCGTTCGAGAGAAGCCTTCTGCTGGAAATTATTTCGCAGTATAAACCAATTAATGAGAGTAAACAAACAAACGGATCTAAGTTGAAAGCGAAAAGTGAGGCTTGGCAGAAAATAGCCTATATCTTTGTATGAACTTCTGGTCTGTCAAATCACAGAAATCATCCCCTCTGTTTATGTATTCATGGATATCATTTAGAAATAATCCAGATATACAAGTTCAGCATCTAACGCACCAGCCATATTGGATACTTCTATGCTAACAGAGAGTTAAATGAGTTAACTGCATGAAATTGGGCAGTTAAATTAACATAGGTTTTAACAGCCTGTTAGTACTAACAGCAGTTGAAGAAATGCTTCAACTGTTAAGTTTACAGTTAAAATGGAATAACAAACTGTTATAATTTAACAAAGGTTGAAGAAACCGGGCCTAAATGTGCTAAGTACCAAAAACAACTTTCTGAGATATTTATGAAAAACACACTGAGCAATGCATGTTGAGATACCTACAACAGTGTCATTTGGCGCACGAATGAGTCACTAACAGTTGAGCTACGACAAAGACAATTTAGTATGATATTATCATATGGAAGTTTCTGCCTTAGATTGAATAAAATTAAATTTAAAAAATTCGCACTTAGCACATTTAAAATGTTAGGTCTTCAATTCATTGTGCATCACAATTCACTTAAAGTTTTCTTCCGACTCCAAAATGATGTAAAATTGCTTTTAGTCCCCAATTCACTACAAAATAGCTTCCGATTTCATTGAATTTTGTTTCAAAATCTGAAATCACCCAACATTTCTTTCGACTCTGACTTCGTTTGTAATTGCTCCTGGCTACGAATTCACTTGCACTTGGAATTCCTTCAGAACTCTGACTTTATCTAAAATTGCTTCCGACTGCAACTTCTTCACAATTGCTTCCTACTACAACTTCGTCTACAGTTTTATTAATCTCCGACTTCGCCTAAAATTGCTTTACACGCCACCTAAATTGTTTTCGGCTCGACGTAAAATTATTTTCGACACTACTTAAAATTATTTTCTTCTGCACTTTAAAATTATTTCGACTTAACCTAAAGCTGTTTTCGATTCCATTTAAAATTATTTGCAACTACAACTAAAATTACTACCAAAACCGATTATGTAGCATGATTTTACATCTGTTAACTAAAAATGTATAAGTTAAAGTATCTCAGAAATTTAAAGAATTACTTTTTCAATTAATGTAAAATGTTAAATAATACTATATCTGGCTATAATTTCTCTTCTGGTACACCACAACTAAATCAGTAATTTCTTCCACTTATAGAGTGTATTATGTTGTCTTTTCGGTGGATAATTTGCTCCATAATCTCTTGTAATAAAAGTTTACAACTCTGTGGAAATAATGAAACACCACATTAACGTCAAGACTTTTCTGGCAGGACGACAGCTTTATAAACAAGTTTATATTGTGAATGGCCTCGTCATTTGAATTATTATCTTGAGGAAATCATCATGTACTCAGAGGGAGTCGGGAACGATTTGCAATATTACTTAAGAGCCCATTAGAGTCGAGTCAATTGCAAAATCCCAAACGTCTCTTTAAAGTTATAAGTGGCTCTATTTCCCGTCGGCGCTCCAATTACAGTATAAATGATATCCTCCCACTTTCTTCTCTCTTATCTCCTTAGTGACCTCATCTATCTAAAGCCGCCCAAGGGCAATAAAATTCCCCCTTACTCTAATTAGGCAAGAAGTACTGAAGTAACATTTAACACTTGTAATAGAGTTTTCTTCTTCAGTAATTTCCTGGTTTCAGTACTTTTGGAACAAACTGTGTGAAAGAACCTCATATTTCCTACGCAAGCTTAACGCACTAAATTGCCGCTAAAAGGAGCATTTATAAAGGCCAAAACATCCATAAATTTGCCACCCTTTGTTCATTCACTTCCTTCTTACTTCTTTCATCAAATCATTACGTCTAGAGGCTGATTTTTGTGTACGTACATTATACTATTTCTTATCATTTACAGATGTACAGGGCATAAATCTTCCAGAATTACAGCGTTATCTTTGTTATAGGCTATGGGGAGAAGTAAAATCTTCTGTATTCATTTATAGTAATGGACCATTGAAATAAAACGAAGAAAACAGTTCTTCAAAGATTTGTTGCATCATTTGTAGCTTTTCAGAAAAAAAAACTCTTTGAACCAAATCTGATGGTCAATATCAAGAAAACTCTTGGTATTTTTCTTTTACCCTATAGCTAGCCACAGGAGTGCCTCAGGCGGTAGCGCGTTTCCCTGCTTATTCGGAGCTGCGCTCGGGTGTACGTTCGATTCCCGCGTGTGCTGATTAAATTGCTGGGTTTCTTTCGAGGTTCCCCCAACTGTAACGTTAATATCAGGTAATTCATGGCGAATCCTTGCCTTCATCTTGCTAAATATGATCTCGTTATCGCAATTCCCTTGACGCTAAATATCCTAGTAGAAAGGTTTATTAAATAACAAAATAAAATAACCTAGTATGTAGCCTCTCTGATAAGGTGGAGTGTTATGATTTCAATAAAATATTCTGACATTTTGTTCTGTATTTGCAATAAATTATGAAGTTCATTTAGCACATAAATTTTAATTTTTAAGTAGGTTATTTTACGACGCTTTATCAACATCTTAGGTTATTTACTACTATTCCATACAGTACGACCGTGAAGAACCTTGGTATTTATATGGATTGTCACCTGGAATGGAATGAACAAGTGAATCACACTTCCAAAAAAATATTTTCCATTATTCACTCATTAAAGCGACTGAAGAACTTTCTTCCTGATAAATTAAAATTAATCCTTGTACAAACACTCGTGATGCCACACTTTGACTACTGCGATATTATATTAAGTAACCTAAATGCAAATTTGAGCAACAGGCTACAACGTGTGCATAATGCGTGCGTCCGTTATATTTGTAATATTCGTAAGTATGATCATGTTTCCCCGTCTTTCCAAACTCTGTCTTGGCTAAGGCTAAGCGATCGACGAGCTCTGCATTCCCTTGTTCTCTTGTTTCAAATTCTGCGCACCGCTACCCCAATATATTTGGCTTCTCGTTTTCAAAATTTATCCGCATATCATCAGCTAAGTACAAGATCTCATTATAACAATTTACTCATTATACCCTACCACAAGACATCTTTATATTCTTCATCCTATACAGTTTCAGTTGCTAGAAATTGGAACTCGCTTCCGAGTGATATAAGGGGTTGTTGGACAATAGCTTCATTTAGGTCAAAATTACATAAATTCTTACTTAACAGATGAATTGCTGATTAATATTTGTTACTTATAATGAAACTAACATCTGTCCATTCTTATTATTATTATCTTTAATTTCTCTAAATAGATTTACAAAACCTCTAATGACAATTACATTAATATTCTCATTATAGAAATAGAAATATATATATTCTCCCTGTAACATAGTCCTAGTAAGCTTATATTAAATTAATTTTCATCATTTTACTAGCTATCTCAAATATTAAATTAATTATAATTCATTGAATTAAATTAGCTCATAAATTAAGTTACTACTTTACCTTATAGATTTATCTAAATTTAAATAAATGTGTAGTGAAGATTATTGCTGGAGAACCTTTTAAGTGTAGTGAAAATATTTGTAATTTAAATTTATGTATTGTATTGATTAAGGCTGGTTGAGTGGAAGAGAAGGCCTTATGGCCTTAACTCTGCCAGCGAAAATAAAACATTATTATTATTATTATTATTATTATTATTATTATTATTATTATTATTATTATTATTATTATTTAGCGTCTGAATGATATGAAGGTGATAATGCTGGTGAAATGAGTCCGGGGTCCAACACCGAAAGTTACCCAGCATTTGCTCATATTGGGTTGAGGGAAAACCCCGGAAAAAACCTCAACCAGGTAACTTGCCCCGACCGGGAATCGAACCGGGCCACCTGGAATATAAATTTTAATACCAGTGGTAACCAGTGGTAACAGGACATAATGTGATCGTGAAAGCAACCTAAGTAAGGGTTGTAGTTACATGAGATCTTCTGTTTCTTCAGTTTATCATCAATATCATCATCGCCAGCATTAATAGCAGTCAGATTAAATAAGTATAGTGAAAATTCTGTCTTGGTGCAGATAATGCATTGTCAATTCATTGGCTGCTGTATTAGATACTATAAAAACTTGAATTTACCAAAAAACTACCAAATTTCGAAGTATCGGATGTTTGTCGCAAGTCGTACTAGCTGACAACCTGTTTTGTACGCAGCTGAGTTAAGTTGTGGTGATAATTTGACATGCCTATTGCTCTCTGTATGGTTCATTGTGTAATGTTGTCAAATTATCGTCTGACCCGAGATAGGGTAGGAATTGTGCCGGCCGATAAGCTGTCACTTCCCGGTGGTCGGGCAAGACATAGGATGCGTGGTTCAGCGGTTACTTAAACTAGAGTGACTGCCTAATAAATTCTAATGCAGTTATGAAGTCACCCATGTCACGTAAGAAGATGTTAAAACTGCCTGCCTCCATATTCCATATATTTCTGGCATCTGCTTAGGAAATTACGCGTTACCTTTCTTAGTTCTCTTCTTATCTTCAACACTTCCCGTTCCCGAAATTTAACTAATTGATTAATCTTATCACGACTTGGAACTCGACCGTCTGGAAATTTCTCTTGAAATAATCTCCTGACAGCACACGTGGATTCTGTACGGACATAATCCATGGCGCTACAGCCCGTGAAGGGCCTAGACTGACCAGCCGGCTTCTGGCCTCACGCCCACATGCCGAAGCAGAGGTGAACGATCATCCAATCAGAATGGAGGTATCATGTGGTTAGCACGATGCTGGGTGGGCACCGGTCCCATACACTGGCCGAAATTTCATGAGAAAATTTCTTCTCACATTAGGACTCGAACCAGCGCGCATTCCGTAACGCGAGTCCTAGGCAGGATGCCTTAGACCACGACGCCACGGCGTGGAACGTGTGGACATACTAATCGTAAATAAACACTCGATGTGGAATAGATTAATTAGGCCTATTATTTGCAATTTTTTCTGTACACGTGTAGTTTCTTACAATGCTCAAATAGCACTGTGTCGCCTAAGAGTCAGGTCAAACTAGTTAACCGCGCCCGCCCACTTCCTCGTCCGGCCATAGGCGTTGCCTTATCGGCTGGGGCACTTGTGGCAGTTCCCGCCGCAGTTATGGTCAGAAGATAATTGGATGACTCAATATGTTATAAACGTTCTTTTAGGACGCAATCAAGAGCGACAAAGTCTGTACAATCCCTTAACATTTCTATCCTACGTATTGTGTGCTAATTTATTTTATTATATTGTGGATTATTTCATTTAATTTTATATTATCCTATCATATAGGCCTACCATTCTATTTTATACTCAAATATGTATGCATTAATGAAACAGCAGAGTTCTAGTTGAATTGGAGGATTATTTAAAACGTATGGAGGAGAGACTAGCAAAAATAGGACAGCAATATATTCTTGGCATAGGTACCAGGGCGGCCACGAAGAATACGAAGTGTCCTATGATGTCGGAACAAGTTTACTCTACGAAGTGGCTACGGCGACCAGAAACGTCGCCATTAAAAGGACGAATTTGAAATAAAATTAAGAAACAGATCAAACTCTAACCATAATATCTGAAATATGACTCTTCAAAACCTACAAAAAATCTTCTTGATCTTGCCAACTAAAATTCCATACATTAGAACTTATTCTTTTGTTGTACGACTTATTGGAAGTACTAAAGAAACGTCTCTTGGATGAATTTAATGAAAAAATTTAGATACAATTTTGACATATTTCCCAGATGACCAGATATAATTTTCAGAAAATTAAAATGAAAGTGTCTTCCATAATCTGAACAATAATGAAACAGCGATTTAGCAATAATGTGTACTCTCTATTTATATTTTATTAATATAGATGATTAGCTTCTATTTAACACCAAATTCATTCCGTTTTTGTCCCATTATTAATGTAATAACCCATTCGAAGAAACAGTTGGTATGAGTTTGTATTATATAATTTAATACAGCTTGCATATTACTAGTTGTAATTCAGTGGTATAATCCAGTGCACTTTTTGCATTAATATTGTAAGGGGATTATATGAAATTACGAACTTCACACATACAAATGTACAATATACGCAGATATACCGAAGCTATTCAGTAAATATCTGGTGCATATAATACAAAACCATCTAAAATATATTTCAACGTGCTGCACCCGAATCTTGATTGGATAACATGCTTAATATTGCTGTTAAAGTTTGCGAGTCAAATCCAAAGGGGAAAATAATTTTTAAGATATTAATTATTACCACAAAATTTAATTAAAAAAGAAAATGAAGACGATGAAACATTTTTCATCCAGAAATTAAAATACTTCAGGATTGTAAGGTTGATTGTGGGAAAAAAAAGCTTTTTTTTACGAAAACTTACTTTATACTTACATGTTTTGTCTATTGCAAAAAAAAACTAATTCGTTCTATCACTGTACTCATCTGGTTCTCCAGCTTGTTCCATAACGTTGAGTGTGAGTAAAGATGTATTACTAGAATTGTATCTGTATCGTGGACGAAATTTTATTTATGTAAGAACACCTCAGGGGATACTTCTGACCCGATAACTAAACTAGACGTCCTATTCTTTCCAATAACTTCGAGCGAAATCCCCCTTAACCTCCTGCCTGTCAAACCTTTGAGATATTTATCGCGCAAATACCCAGAGCTACGTTTTCAATCGAAAGAGAAAGAGAACAATTTATGGATTCGCTATCTACTTCAAGTAATCTATTATAAGAACAAAGATTACAGTAACACGAAACTGCACAGTCCAGCACCTTCGCCGCGTGGTTTAAAGCGTCATGCCTTCGACTACCGATACAGAACGAGCTCTGGTTCGAGTCCTCATGAGGGAAGAAATTTTCTCTACACGTTTTGGCCAGTATATGGGACCGGTGCCCACACAGTATCGTGAGCTATAGTGAGTAGCGAAATCAGTTTTTGCAAAGCAGCAATAACAGCTGGAAGGATCGTCATCTTAACCATAATTTAACACAGTACTGGTTGGATGGTCGTTTACCTATATTGAGTCATGTACAGACAGGGTCGGATATAGGTATAGTGCCGTCCCTAGGCAGTGCTAAAATTTGCCGCCCCCAATTCCCACAAACATTTCATGAGCAGCTATTATACAGGTCATGTTTAGTTTAAATTAGTTTTAAATGAAATGCTACAATTCAGAAAACAATAAATTACTGGAGTCAAAATACATGAATCTTACTTGTGAATTATAAAGATTTCCTTCGCACTTTCTTCACAGAGAAAGAATTGATGATGTCATCAATTCGATCTAACGAAGCACATCAGATTCGATGCAAAGAAATATATTCAAACTTATTCATTGTTGAAACAAAATTGACTTGTGAAAGGCTTTTTTTGTTTTTGTTTGTTGGTGCTGTAATATGTTATTACGAATATATTTACTTCAATAGGAAGGATATAGTAAATTGAAAATAAACTCCAATTATTTGCGGAATAAACTTTCATTATCGAATTATACAGTGCATATGATGGAAAGTGATTAAATAGTATTGTTAACGATATATTATATTGGAAATGTAACTGAGAATTCTGGTTACTATTCAGAGTGATAATATAATAAACACATCCAATTTTATTTTCAAAAATGGATTCTTGTTTATACAAGCGGTTAAATTTAAGGGGTTAGGTACAGCTTATAGCAGTAAAATTTTTGGAAATATTCAACATTTTTTCCTCCATTACTGTATCTTGTACTACAATGAAAATTGGTATGTGCAGAACACTGTCCTGCTATATAAAAATATATATTATTACGATTTAAAAAAATATATTTACTTTTTTTTTTCAAAATTCAATTTACATTAAAAAGAGAAGCTTCCAGTATTCTGAGGGGCGATAGTATTCTTCAAAACAAGAAAAGGGTCAAATAAACATCGGTTCTAAAATTAAATATTGTACGAAAGAAGGTCTTTGAAAATGATATTGTAAGAACAGTATGTTTTCTAATTTGAGCTCTTTGCTTGTTTCGTATTGGATGTACATAACGGAAAAACAGTAAACAAGACTGTAACAAGATGTGAATTCCTAAGGTGTGGGGCAGAAAGATGCGTTACAATGAATGGAAATCACATTGAGCATCATCTATGATATTGATGAACAAGTACTCATATCTCGGAAGATATACCAATTTTAAGACCCATGTTTATTAGCCTTAGTTTTTATTTGTTTCGATTAATACTACAACCTCTTAAAATATTGAATGTTTTTTAACAGCATGTATACTGTACAGTTTTATAATGTGGAAAATGGAAGCTTTTTGCGTATCAAGAGAAAATAAATCAGGACTGATGAAATATCTCTAATAAAAACCTCGTTCCCTTATAACATAAAAAATTTCCATTGCTATATGGCAATGAGAAGTTAGGTCACTGGGACAGTTAATTAAGCTAGATAATTTATCTCGCATGAAATTAAAGAAGCTCCCGTCAGAAGACTGTCTTCATTTATTCTCCTTCAAGAAGAATATTCTTGAGCAGCACGCGTGCTTTAAGAGACGTCGTTCTCTGCAGACTTCATCCATTTGATTAGAAAGCAGCGAACCATGATGGACAACTTGATTCAAAGAGTTCGTCGTATGTCGAGAATACTCTACTCTTGGTAATTTAATCAAAAACTTGTGTACTTTTCAATGATGTGTCATTGTCTGCGTCTTTTCTTCGCCAGGCTGACGATGTCACACAAGAGGTTTCACAACATTTTGTTATTGCTTACTCGTTCACATTTTCATCTAGGAAGCCTCTTGTCATAACAAGTCTGCCTTCGGAATTACTTTTTACTAATAAATTTTCATATGATAAACTTAAAACTCCAATGATGTACAGAACTTTATTCCTATTGGTGAGTACTAAAATCCATTCTCATATACCGGATGTCCGAAAAAAGGTAGACAGTAGAAAGTACTCACTAAATTAAGAAATGGCGGTTCTAGAATTAGTGATAGACTACGATGACATGACGTCACTTCCTAGAGACATGGAAATAAAATGAAAATACTTATTTGTTGCAAAATTCTAAGTAACATTGAATAATTTCAAGTGAAAAATTGTTCCGGGGCCGGGTATCGATACCGGGATCTTTCGCTTAGCGCACGAATGCTCTACCGACTGAGCTACCCCAGGAACTATACACTACACCGTCACAATTCTTCCCTTTATATCCACACAACTCAAATGGGATGACAAAAACAATTTTTCCCTTGAAATTATTCAAGCCTGCTTCACAGGGAGCTTCTACCTGAAAGCCAGATTTGCATAATATATTCGTTACTGTAGGTGCGTTAACAGAATACCACAATTTAAGTCACACAGAATTGTGTGCACTCAAAGTTGGGTTCTGGCGTCTTGTCAGCCCAATTACATCGAATTAATAACGTAATACGAAAGGATATGAAAACCATGTCGCTTTAAAGAAATTAATATAAGTTGAAATAGAGTGAACAATACACGATATCCGATAATTGTGTTGAAATATGGTCAAAAAGCCTATATCGTGAAGAAGAAGAAGAAGAAGAAGAAGCAGAAGAAGGAGATGATGATGATGATGATGATGATGATGATGATGATGATGATGATGATGATGATGATGATGAAAATAGAGCAACAGCATTGCACAATTACATTTTTGGTATCAGGTATCCTGATCACCAGGCCTCGGTCTAGGGTCACCGAGTCACCAGACTGAAGCTTGGAACGCACGGAGTATAAATGACGTCATAACCCGTGGGATGGAATGGCACTGCGAGAGTACAGTTGGTTTTTCTTAACTAAGTGCATTATCGTCTTTCTTATTGCTGTTGGTATAGTTCCGGTGCGAGTACGTACTTGAGATACTAAGAGTAAACAAGTACTTATATTTTATCTTATTTCATTTATTTAATTATTTTATACATATTTGTGTGACCGTTAATTTCTCTGTTTTATAATTCACAGTACTAAGAAACTTGTCGAAAATTAAGATCACCAAGAGTTCTCTTCAGAACGAACTTACAGAGAAGTTCGGAAAGAAATATTTTCTTATTGAATAAAAAAAAAACACTGAATTTTACAAATTGTGCAAAATTATATGACAGAAATATAACTCGATTCTTTGAAAAATATTGTAATAGTAAAAGCCACATGGGAATTAGCAAGTAACACAGTCGTTACAGGCCTTCAATATCAAAATCAGACATATAAAATCAAATAGAATTCCAATGAGATTTGTGTATAATGTTGATACATGTCAAAATCCCTTTCAACAAGGTCGAAAATTAATATTTCAAAACGTTTCATGAAAAAAAAACTTTTCTGAGTGAAAATGGGAGACTCTTTTCTTTTGATACACTGCGAATGTGTCTTGTAATTCAGTGCAATGAATTGTGAAGAAATGTATTTTATGTACTGCATATTTTTCCTTTCTTCTCTCACACACAAATGATTATTTTATTTTGTAAATACATTTATAGTATAATGAAAATTTAAGCACGTAATGTCAGGCAATTATTTTCTATGCTATAAATGCACTGCATATATTATATCTGTAAACGTGAACATTTATTTTGTGCCCTACTGTGATTGAATGTTTACATGTTCAGGCAAGGAGTAATTGCACTGTCCAGCTCCCATTCCTCTCGATCTACACAACACAGTTACCCGTACGTTCATGTGTAACTTCATGCGTTTCAGTACCCTGGACCGAGGCCTGCTGATGATATTAAATTTACTTCCGTCAATGTACACTGCTGTTCAAAGATATTTGATCCGACTAATCGATAGTGATCGATAATTTGTTGGTGTAAATGTGGATTCTTTAGTTATTGCTTCCATGAATAGATGGCGGAGATAATAGTCACTGTTGCCAATTGTAGATAAATATTCTCGCATTATAGAATTCAATTTTTCACCCACCTAACTGATTGTAAAACAACACTGGATTCAGCTGGAAACCGCTGATATTGTCAATTGTGATAATAATTAATACTTAATCTACCTAATCATTTTCTCTGACACTTTTTTAACTGTACCAATAACGGTGCCACGTATTGAGAACTAGGGGAACTGTTTCAAAGTTTGTCAATTTTTTATATCTTTGGTTATCCCGTGGTTGGAAAGTTCGCTTACACGATCATAAAATCGTAGATCGGATACCTTTGGACGTGTACCAGAATCGATTGTTTTACATAATCACAATTTCTATTTTTATTTCGTAAAATTACAAAGTAATGTCACAATATATTTATACTCTGTAAAACTCTGAAACATAAGTGGTCGTAATTTGTTTCAAGTCTACATCATGTCGAATCGAACAACTGCCTAGTCCTCATAGGTTGAGTCGAACATCCTCTGCATCAAATATCGAAGAGCTTGTCAGGGTAATCAGAGGATTGTGCGGGCTTCAATTAGAAGTAACGATAATGCGTCCAAGTGGCAAAGCGTCTCTGGTGGCTGCAGGTTAGTTAAGGTTCACTTCTTTACGGCTGGCTCGGTCCACTCCAGTCGCGTTCTCATTCAAAGCCGGGTAGATCCCGGGCCGGACAATCCCCAGGGGTCCGAACCCCAATTCTCTTATATTGTAACCTAATGCTGCTGCTGGCTGCTACACACAAAAAGTTAATCGTGGGAGCTACGTAGAGCAGCAGAACAAAATTGAACACAGAGTAAAGGTGATGGATTTATGGCTTTTCTTGAGAGTCAAGCGATTAAATAAATGATTACGACATCAATAAGTCATCATCGTCGTCGTTTTCATCGTCATCATCATCTGCTTCTACTTATGGTTTCTTTGAAAATGGAACTACAGTATGCGCCAAAACAAACTGTATTGAAATTATATACTCTAAAAAATCAAAATGTCATTATAACACGCAAGGTAATTACGGCAACATATATCTTAATGCGTCGGTACAGCATGTATTCAAAATGTGTACACTCACGTCTCACACATTGTTCAAAACGGCCCTTTAGATTGTTGAACATGTTGATGAACACAATTTGCTGCGAGAACACAAAAATGTTCCCGTAATTAAGGTACGAGAATGCCGTTCCGTATGACTAGAAATAATGCGAACTGTCTCGAATAAGAGAGCATCCTCTTCCAATGAAGAAATCCGCACGCCCAGGAATAGGGCGATTTTCGACCTCCTGAATTTTGGTAACGATGAACAAACCTCGCGGCTGTACTTCCAGGAACACCGACCAAACGGCCAGCAAATCTAGCCCCATATCCAGCCTCAACTAGAGCTATAACGATGAGAAATGAGGGATGACGATAATACTTTAGTGTAGACAATGACTATTTAACGTGATATAGAATTATTGAAATAAGGGGCATCTTGCAAAGTAAGAGTTAATAAATCTACTCTAAATTAAATATTTAAATAACAGGATATAACAGAAAGTCGAATTGTTTCGAAACTAATCAAATTAAATCTAATTACATTAAGTAAACAAGCCCGAAGTTTTGACACTACATTGCTACAGCTAAATTGTAGGTTATTAACATAAGCATTGAATAAGTCCGTACTTGAGCATTGAACGACAAAACCAAACATCGAAAGTTCGAATCTTGCCGCGAAATGTAACTTCTTGCTTTTTATAATGTAAATCAGACTTATAACTAAATCATTAATATTTCTTACATTACTTATTCATATTTATAGCCAACATTTAATTTGTAAAGAAAAGACTTTAGAAATCTCATATGGAATTTGTTATCTGTAGTGACATAAACATAGATTATCTCTCGGAACTTTTCCGTAAAAGTAAATTAAATTCACTCCTTGAAACTGAAAATCTTAGTCGTAGAGTAATTTTCCCACCAGCATACAAGCTGAAGTAGCACAGCCACCGATAAAAGTTGCGTACACAGAATTAGATTGAATTTCTATTCCACAGAATCTATAACCAATGGCTTGTCTGAACGTGATAAACAAATCCTAAGTGTTTCCAATGTCACTGAACAATTTCAAAATATTAATTTAAAAACTAAAAAAGGGTCGTAAATGCTGTATCTAGTGATTATTTACATTTATGTCTACAAAATTAATCTTGCAAAAACGTATATGATACTGGTACTACCGATATTAAGAGTAAATGTATTGTATTTTTCACTTAATCTCAGAATCACTTCAGTCGATGTTCTCCACTCAATGTCGTGAAAAAATTCAAACGTAAAAATATGTAAATAACGCAGGGACTTAAAAATCTCATGTATTAAAAAGAAGAATCTATATGCAATGAGTTGCAATGTAATGATCCTCATATTCTTAAATACTACAAGACGTACAGTGTAATTTATAAAAAATTATGAAAGTGGGAAATAGAATACATTTGAATAGAAAAGTACAAAATTCAGATAATGCAATTAAAGCTATTCGCAATATTATTAAGTTAAACTTGTAGATATCCTAAGAAAGAAAATATTTTTCAACAGTAATCTCACTAAACGTTTTGATTTATCTAGAGAAAATCAAAACTCGAGTGGGATTTAATTGACTATTACACGATTGGAAAAAAGTATATAAAGATTAGAAGTAACGAACTACTCCAATACAATAAAATATTAATTGACTTACGAAAATACAACTGTCTTCAAATGTATTACTGTACCATCTCAACATTACAAATATTACGCTAGATGCATGCTAGATGGCAGTAGTGAGCAATGCCTTCTCGTCGAGAAGTTCTCGATTTATTATATACGATGACAATGTTACTAGTCAAGAAGATTTTGTTGATTCAGATTCATTTTTATTAAAATGCAACATTCCACTTCAATTATCCGAATCCCAGTAATCAACGTCACTTGACAGATGATTTTCAATAAATCTTAAATATTAAACAATCTCTGATACGTGACTATCCATAATATCATATAGCAGAAGCTATAACATAACCTAACTAATATACACAAGTGTTAGAAAAGTTTTAATTAACGACGATGACATAAAAAATAAACATGAATAATTTTAAAAGGAATAATTATTGAATGTACAATTTTCAAATTTGAATGTGGTTGGTGGTTCAATTGATGTTATAATGGACGTGTGCGTAATAGAAGTGGAACTCGTTGATTTAGGCCTACATGGTGTATTCAACTTATTCAGAATTTCCGAATGAATAATTTTAAAAGGAATAATTATTGAATGTACAATTTTCAAATTTGAATGTGGTTGGTGGTTCAATTGATGTTATATTGGACGTGTGCGTAATAGAAGTGGAACTCGTTGATTTAGGCCTGCATGGTGTATTCAACTTATTCAGGATTTCCGAATGGTGCTCTTCATTTATTTGTAAATCGGATTTCAGAAGATGCATAGGTATGATCAGTGATTTTTATTAATGCTTGTTCTTGAATGCCAATGCGAGTCATATTTGAAACTGCTGTGCATCGACTGGAGTGGTTTGTAATTATATATATATATATTTTTTTTTTTTGACGTCCAGACCAGCGCAGTTTCAAATGTTGGCAAACAAAGAAACAAATGCTAGGGACTCGATAAAATTAAACAAATGCTAGGGACGCGATAAAATTAAACAAATACTAGGGACGCGATAAAATTAAACAAATGCTAGGGACGCGATAAAAGTGTGCGATAAGCAGCCATGATTGGTTGAAAGACGTCCTTTCGTACCGTTTTAGTGGTCAAAAGTAGTATGACGTAGTAAGAGTGTAATAGTCATTTTAAAACCAGTGATTATAAAGTAGTGGATCCCAAATCTATTGCAAATTCTTTTAACGTCTTTTAGTATATAGTACAGAAATATTATTGACAACTTAAACATTTAAGATTTTGCAAAAGATACTGCAATTGGTTATTTAAGAGATGCATTTAATAATTGGTATTAATATATGTAATTAGTCAATAACTGCAACAGTGCTTTTTCATTCAATCATAACATGAATAAAATTGAATGAAAATTAAATTAAACACTATTGCAAACACGTAGATAAAATAGTTAAAATCAACTGAAGGGTTGACAATGAAATAATCCAAAGCCACACTTTTAACAAAAATTGTTTTGTGCGAGTGCATTTCTTACACATATGGGAAAGCTACTAATAAAATATTGTAATACTCAGCAAATGACATAACCTAAGGACTCTAAACCTTTGTAAAAGTTTGTCTGTGTGGCTTAGGAATATTTTTTAATTTCATTTTAATTGTTAATTTTTAATATATATGCACTTACACTGTATATATGTATGTGTGTATAAATGCATTCATTAGATTAACGTTTATAATATTATAACTTGCAATTTTGTATTGTCTGTGATCATTAACACTTAATCTGAGGACTTTGTAAAACTCTATTTCAACGTTATTTAGACAAAAAAAATCGTTGATGTAGACTAACGATTGAACTCGCTCTCTTCTACACAACATGCAGAAGTCTTAGCGCCTGAGCTATTGAAACGACAGGAAAGCTTTCCTTTCTGTGCGGAGTGTCGATCTAGTCATGAAGGTCCATTGTCGATTTAACTACACGATTTATGTATATATTTATCTTTTATTTACGTAATATTATCATATTTTTTGCTGTTTTTGAAGTGAATTTAGGAACGATGCTAGTAACAAACCAAATAGCCTGAATTTAAGTAACTTAATATTCGTTATCTTGTGTATCAATGCTCAGGTCTCCGATCATGCGCAGAGTCTTACAGCTGAGACTAGGAATATTCAATCGTCTCATTCTTTTCCTGGGAAACTGTACATAGATACTCATAAAGCCTGCTCTGTTTACAATACGAGTTCCCCTCCCTGATTTAGACAGAGTGGATCAGAAAGCACTAAGTACAGTAAATCTTGAATTATACTCCGATATGACGCAGGAATTTAGGATAATCCACAATAGATGGGCATAGAACTAATACTAGAATGTTTTTTTACTTGGTTATTTAACGACGCTGTATCAATTACTAGGTTATTTAGCGTCGATGGGATTGATGATAGCGAGATGGTATTTGGCGAGATGAGGCCGAGAATTCGCCATAGATTACCTGGCATTCACCTTATGATTCGGTAAAACCTCGGAAAAGCCCAACCAGGTATCAGCCCAAGCGGGGATCGAACCCGCGCCCGAGCACAGCTTCAGACCGGCAGGCAAGCGTCTTAACCGACTGAGCCACGCCGGTGGCAATTAGAATGTTGGTGGTGGTGGTGGTGGTGGTGGTGGTGGTGGTAGTGAAACGTGTTTTCAAGAAAATTAAATGGAAAATGGAAAATTTTTCCTATATTTTTCCGAAAAATTTTCCAACCGAAAAAAAAATTGTTACTTTCTTCGCTTCCTTGCTTACGGTCTCAAAAGTTGCACATTACTCTTCACTTGGCGCCAACTTATCAAAGTTATCTAACTTTTATTGGTTGTGTCAATACTGGGTACAAAACAAGCGCCATTGTCCTGTTTGTTTTACCAAACATTAATCCCGATTATGAAGCAAATGCTGACGAATATCATTTTCTGAGAACTTTACCAATCTAATCTAAATGTCAAAACTCTATCTGCTCCACATGAGACTGATGAATGCCTGTCATTTTAAAATAATTATTGTTCGTTAAGAGAAAAAATAATAAGTTGGGAGGTTCCTTATTCCCCGAATTTTTAGGCCTATATTTGCGGGCTGTCCACTTTATTTTTACAATGCAATCACACCTCAGTCAGTCGGTTTAAAAAGCAACATTTTTTCAGGACTATTTATAATTGTTTTAGTACTCGTAAAATTGCAAAACTTAACAAAACTAATGAGCTGACTAAATTGTTGACTGTCTCATTTGCTACATGAAAAGTATGATGAATTATGTTTAACGTGCAATTATACCATTTATTTATTGTTATAAAATTCTATTGCATTCTCGTTAAAATGTAGCCACGTACTTCGGGTCTGTGCCACTTATGTAACCACGCAGATCTCGACTTTTTAACATAGACCTACAGAATATGACAATGACATCAAAATATACACAAATCTGGCTTTCAGGTAATAGCTCCCTGTAAAGCAGGTTTGAATAATTTCAAGGAAAAATTGTTCCGGAGCCGGGTATCGATCCCGGGACCCTTCGCTTAGCGCGCGAACACAAGTATTTGTGTGCACTCACAGTTGAGTTCTGGCGTCTTGTCAGCTCATTTGAGTTGTGTGGATACAAAGGAAAAATTGTGACGGTGTCGTGTATAGTTCCTGGGGTAGCTCAGTCGGTAGAGCGTTCGCGCGCTAAGCGAAGGGTCCCGGGATCGATACCCGGCTCCAGAACAATTTTTCCTTGAAATTATTCATCAAAATATAAACTTCACATGTTACATGCTGTACGCAGCTAATTGGACTTTTGTTATGCAAAAAACGAAGCTTATTCAAGCTCAACTAATGGTATTGGTATCTGTGTTTAATCCTAAAATGGATTAATAAAAATCTTCATTATTTTGAATCCTTCATTATACTAATAATGCCACTTGTACAACAAAATTAATAGTTTAAATCCTTTGTGCTCTCGCATTACATCATCGTTAGGAAATATATGGTAGTGGAAGCTATGCTTAAAATCACTGACTATACAAATGTTTGGTTTCACTTTAACAATGCGTCGTTGTAACGGAAGTGTTCTGAATAGCTTTGTGTTCACAAAGTTTGAAATATCACTGAGATAAAGCACTGAAATTAACGTCATTATAGTTTAAAACATTCCTCATATAAAACTAACAACTGAATTTCCAAACGAGGCTTTCTATTTTAATCGCATCACCTTTATAATACATGCATAATAGATCCGACTAATGTTTTTGTTCAACATGTGGGATAAAAATTACTTAAAAATAATTTTAGGAGACGCATATTTCATTAGAAACAAGCAAACGTACAGATCCGGTATATTCAGAGATAGCGCATTCAATTCAACAAACTTTTAATACATGACAAAACCACGTAAGTATATTGAGGAAATTATTGTCTCCTAACTACGAACTATGAACAACACTATATAAAACTCAGAAACTACGCTGGAATATAGTCGTGAAAACAATGTTACAGGAAAATATAAACTGTCGTTTGAAACTCCCATAAACTTAACATTACTTTGCAGTTCACTATTTATGAATGCACGAATAAGTTTTATGTTTTTCCTGAAATTGTATTTTTATTTATGTGTAAATGATCTCTTTGTCTTTTATCTAGTACATAAAAGAAACAAGGCTGTATAAAATTTTTATGGCAGCATGAACTCATTTATTCATCTTCTGGAACACGACAGATTATTTCTTTGGTTATAAATAGGCTCCGTATTTCAATTACCTATAAACTGGAATGAAGTTGTCTGATTCGAAGTGTATATGACGTCACAGCGCAGGTACAGGTACGTTCGTATACAGTATGCTCAGTACCAACATCCCAATTAATAAATTAAATAATGTACGTTGTAAGGAATTTCTGGAAAAATACATAGAAAATTGATGGCTTTTTAGTGATGAGCGATATGCAACATCCTAATGAAACAAGAAAAAATATCAGACAATAGGAATATCTTGTACTACATCATGCACCAATAACATCTTGTGCTATTAAAAGAATCTTTTCGGTCCTTTATCCATTGCCCAAAAGTTCTCAAAATATTAATTAACATCCTGTATAAATTACAATTTATTTTGTCATATTTATAAGTTGTACTCCAGAATAAGGCGTCTAAATTTGAAACATGTTTTAATAAATTAATTATATTACATCATGATTATAGAATTTGTTTTGGAGTTCAACTTTATGCCATGCTAAATTTCGTACATTACTACCCGAAAGCCCACGGCTTATAAGTAAAACTGAACACAACCAACTGTGTTGTAAGACAATTGAAAATTCTCCAGTGTCACAACACTGCATCAAGTAACTTTGCTCAATCCTAGACCGCAATGTATATTCATTAAGACCCCCCCAGGTCAAATACAATGAAGACTTTTGATTGAAGTACTCTGCCTTTGGTAGTGCAAATTTAATAGAGAAAACGTTTCCAGGAATAGATATTTAATCAACGAGATTTCCGTACTTGAAGGCATACATTATCTTCGAGCACCAATCAACATAACGGAGATTGAATAGAGGTTAACAAGAATGAAATTTCCGCGTAACGAATAGAACTGACATCTCATATCCTAAAATTCAAGTCATGTCAGCACAATTCAGTAAAAAATGTTCTGAAAAAAAAATTAGGAATATGACATATAGTTTAAGTAGATTAATTCAAATGTTCATAATAATAATAATAATAATAATAATAATAATAATAATAATAATAATAATAATAACAATAATAATAATAATATTTTTTGTTTAATCATTTTTCCTTGCAGTGCCTATCATGTTATGTCTATCATGTAAGAACTCTTGTTACTTATTATCATAATTTTCCCTTTTTTGTGTGTTCACCTAAAACTTATGTTTATCGTATGTTCTATAATTTGTTCCTCTTGAAGGCGAGAAAGAGTAGAACTTCAGCTGTTGAAGTTTGTGACGCGAACTGAGGAAGGGATAATAGTAATCACCCAACTGTACACTTTTATGTCTTTTAGGTTAGGATATATTATACAATGGGTTTTATTGTGCCATTTCCATTTTAATATGTGTGTTCTTTTAGAGAGTAGTTGGATGTAATCATAGGTGGGGGGGGAACCTACAAAGGAGGACTTGTTTTGGGTACAAAGCACGTACGGTCAGATGACCCGTGCATTGGATTTTAGAGAAAATTATGATAATATAAAATCTGTATGCATAATATTACTCAATAAATCCATCTATCTTTCTATCTAATTCACTATATTATTATTATTATTATTATTATTATTATTATTACCATCATCATCATCATTAATTACCATTATCATAAGCATTATTATTATTATTATTATTATTATTATTATTATTATCACCAACGTTACTATTCGCTTTACAGACTTTAATGTTATTTTCTGTTTCCAAATACAAAAGAGTCAGTCTGAAGAATATTACATTTCTTATAATTTATTTTCCCAAATACATATTAGAATAATTACAGTAATAAAATTACAATAATTACAACAATAAAAAATAAAATAAACGTTAATTTAATTATAACTATAAATAAATAAATGCAATAATCCTAGGACCATAAATAAAGACTATGTTATAATATACATTTGTTGCATAAAACTAGTTTCATAATATATAATAATAATAATAATAATAATAATAATAATAATAATAATAATAATAATAATAATAATAATAATGGTTTATTTTAACTGGCAGAGTTAAGGTTATTCGGCCTTCTCTTCCACTCAACCAGTATGATAGAAAATTACTACAATGCTATGAATATAACATAATTAATACAATACAATGCAATATAATACAATTCAAGACAAGACAATATAATACATGATTAATATAATACAATGATAATTCTTTTTATCTTCACAACACCAATAAAATAATTATGTTATAATAATATTAATAATAATAATAATAATAATAATAATAATAATAATAATAATAATAATAATAATAATAATAATAATAGTAATGATGGTTATACCTAAATTAAATTAAATTATTAAACTCGATCACAATTGAAGAGTCCACTGCAACAATGATGGATGTCACTTTCTTGTCGAAAATGAACCAAGACTGTCAATGCATAGCCTACTATTAGATTTCTCCTAATTTTTATTATGATTATAAATAAATTACATTACGTTATACCATATTATATTATCGCATTAATTTATTTCGCATTACATCTCATGCTATATACGATTACAGTACATTGCATTGTTTATTTATATGTAGTATTAATGCAATATGAATGTTTCACAGCTTCCCTTAGCAGAGAAACACGTCTCCAGGCAAAATTGAAATTGTCCTTCACTGTAGAAACATTTTCAACATAAGTACATCACACAGAGTTTTCACTAGCAGACGGAGTATTATTTTAACAAACTGCATGGCGTCAGATCTGTTGTATGATCTCACGAGGGATAGAATAACATAGACACTGAGAATACCAATTAGTTTTAAATATCCTCTAACCACATTGCTGTCGGCACCGTCATTTTCTGTTCAATTTAGCGTACAATAATACATGTTTGATATTAAATAAGCCTGAAAACAGCGACAGAATGACGCACTGAAAGAGAATAGTGATTCAGAATTGAAATTGTGCACAGCCACTGGCGTAGCTTAGACGGTAAGCACGTTTGCTTGCTGAACCAGGATTGAGCTCTGGAGTAGGTTCCATTTCACCTTGGGTAATTTACTGGTTGGGTTTCTTCCTAGGTTTACCCTAACTGTAATGTCAATGTCAGTTAATCACAATGCATAACCTGAGATAAAATTTCCAAAAACTGTTCCTGACATTAAAAATTTAGTGTCATCAAAACAAAGTTATGCTTCTCATTAAGAACGTATTTTTAATTCGAAAACCTATTAAGTTCAATTATGAAAGTCCTTTGACTTAAGATAAATCCTTACATTTCTTTTGATAGTGGGTACTTCAGTCTTCAGCATACTGAAATAGTGGTACTCAGGGAGAAATTTTGAGAGCCCAAAGTTTTCTGCCCAAAGGCAAGTCTTTCACTGCAACAAACCCAGCATTCTCCAATCTTCCCTATTTTCCGCCTTCCTCTCCGTTTCCGCATACGATCCATATATCTTAATGTTGTCTATCATCTGATATTTTCTTTTACTCTGAATTTTTCTCCCGTTCAACATTCCTTCCAGTGCATCCTTCAGTAGGAAATTTCTTCTCAGTCACCAGACTGCTGCATTGGAGTTAAATCGCTCGATTGAACTCGGTCGAGTGAGATACGATCGCTCGTGATACGCTCGTAATAAATACAAGCACAGTGCAAGGTCATCTCACCGAAATGTCTTATCTTGTATGGAAGGCGACAGATAAGATACACCTATGTTTTGCTCACACGGTAAAAATAAGGCTTTATTTTCTGCGTTTATATCAAACGTTTAATGGAACAGTCAATGGAACGTACCAAAACAGGAACATGAAGTTGTAAATAAAATAGTATGAAAAACTTCGATATACCGTTATTAGTGCTAATTAATAATTATTCAATATTTGATTTACCACATATATAATATGATAGGTCCATACATAGTGTTCCGCCTATATACTGCGACAATGTAGAAACGTTTTACAAAATATTATTGATATAGCAGTAGATTAATAACAATATTAGTACAGAGATAACGTCACAGAAAATATAATAAAACGAATAATCATGCTGCACAACTGTTAGAGCCGCAAAGATTGATACACTAATTATTAGAGATTATTATTATTATTATTGTTATTATTATTATTATTATTATTATTATTACTACTACTAAAAACTTGATACAGTTCTTGCATTATCGTGATTGTGTTCTCCGTTTATAATAATTACATTTACATCCAATAACATCAATCAGATATGGCAAAAACAAAATCACTCCTGTGTGTGTGGGGGGGGGGGGAAGAAAACATTTACCTACAACATTTATATTACATTTTAAAGCAAGTTTTGTAGTTGTACTATAGAGAGGTTAGTTAAACACTGCAAAGTTTTGAAATGATAAACATCTGTGATGTTACTACACAGTTCATCACTGTAACAAGAACGAATGTCTAACGCTCGGCTTATACCGTTCGAAGATTTATCGCTCGTGACAATTTTACCCATCTTGCATGTGCGCTACCTATCGGATTATGCTTTGAACTACTTGGCGCTCGAGCGAAAACTCCCGATGCAGACCCCTGTTAGTCACTGACGCAGCTATTTTTTTTCTCTCCTCCTTATCAGTTTCATCATTATTCTTCCTTCACCCATTCTTTCCAACACAGATTCGTTTCCTATTTTGTCTGTCCATTTCAGTGCTCCATTTTCCTCCATATCCACATTTCAAATGGTTCTAGTCGGTTCTCTTCACTTATCTCCACATTGGCAGTCCACGCTATGGAGTAACGGTTAGCATGCCTAGTCGTTAAACTAGCGGGCCCGGGTTCAAATCCTGGTTAGGACAAGTTATCTGGTTGAAGTTTTTCCGGGGTTTTCTCTCCATCCATTAAGTGCAAATGTTGGGTAACTTTCGGCGCTGAACCCCGGATTCATTTCGCTGGAATTATCAACAGTAATCTCACTAGAGGTTTTGATATATCTAGAGAAAATCAAAACTCGAGTGGGATTTGATTGACTATTACACGATTAGAAGAAAGTATATAAAGATTAGAAGTAACAAAGTACTCCAATGCAATAAAATATTAATTGACTTACGAAAATGCAACTGTCTTCAAATGTATTATTGTGCCATCTCAACATTACAAATATTACGCTAGATGCATGCTAGATGGCAGTAAAATTTGAATCTTGTAAAATTTGAATCTAATTCTAAGTTGTTGATTGACTTGAAACATTGATAATTGAGGGAGTCCGAAGTCTCAAAGCTCGTAACCATTCACTGGTAACTCGACTACTGAAGTTAGCTATGTTCCTCATCACAGTCCCCCTCGCGTATGTGGTACCTAAGCGGTTACGTCCAATTTCGGCTTCCCCTTCAAAATTTTCTAGAGCTCCCTCAGGGGAGCAGCGTAACCCGGAGTGAGACTAGTGGCCAACAGGCTTGGAGCTCACATATCTAATTTTGTACAGCCCCCAACCCCTTGCAAGTTTTAATTAACGACGATGACATAAAAAATAAACATGAATAATTTCAAAAGGAATAATTATTGAATGTACAATTTTCAAATTTGAATGTTTTAGTGGTTGGTGGTTCAGTTGATGTCATATTGGACGTATGGACGTGTGCGTAAAAGAAGTGGAACTCGTTGATGTAAGGCCTACATGGTGTATTCCTCAACTTATTCAGAATTTCCTAATGGTGCTCTTCATTTATTTGTAAATAGGATTTCAGGGAAGATGCTAGGTATGAGACCAGTGATCTTTATTAATTCTTGTTCTTGAATGCTAATGCGAGTCATATTTGAAAGTGCTGTGCATAGACTGGAGTGATTTGTATTTTTTTTTTTTTTTTTTGACGTCCAGACCAGCGCAGTTTGAAATGTTGGCAAACAAAGAGACAAATGCTAGGGTAGTGATAAAAATAAACAAAAAATGCTAGGGACGCGATAAAATTAAACAAATG
Source organism: Periplaneta americana (assembly GCF_040183065.1). Classification (NCBI taxonomy): domain Eukaryota; kingdom Metazoa; phylum Arthropoda; class Insecta; order Blattodea; family Blattidae; genus Periplaneta; species Periplaneta americana. The sequence goes on from NC_091123.1 coordinate 40,296,581, forward strand.
CTAGGGACGCGATAAAACTGTCCGATAAGCAGCCATGATTGGTCGAAAGACGTCCTTTCGTACCGTTTTATTGGTCAAAAGTAGTGTGACGTAGTAAAAGTGTAATAGTCACCTTAATCTCATGCAGACGCTAGATAACCACAGCAGTTGATAAAGCGTCATAAAATAACCGATTAAAAATCCACATAGGCTGATGTAAATAATGACATGTGAAGAGAAAAAAATTGCCAATACCTGACAGCGTTCCAGTTTTAACCAGCAAGTCCGCAGCAACGAAGTACAATTTGGTTGTGTTCGACTGTTCACACATGAATGTAAATGATATCATAGTTCGTCAGATTTGCATCCATAAAATAATGTAATGGTTGTACACACAAGTCAATACAGGCATACAAGTTACCAAGTGCTTTCCCGTGTTAAATAACAGTTTACATCTACCAGATTTCACAATTCCACAGTAATAATATTAACTGTACTGACTGTAGTGCTTAAAAATATGAGCAATGCACATTACATCGTGCTGCACTGAAAACTGCCGCAAAGTCTGTCAGTGTAGCTGTGTCAGCTGTGATATTGCTCATGTTGCAGATTTCTGCACAAAGAGAAATATGAAAATAAGCTTATTTCGTGTACGTCATTACGTTTCACTCCATTAAGTTATTATTTTTATATTCTGTAATTCATTATTTTTAGTCATAATAAATGCTGCAAGTTGAAAAATTATAATCCGAGATTTGCTGATAACGGTAGTGATAGTGGTGATGATCTTTGTACCACAGATTCTATTGTTGTTGTTGTTGATGATGATGATGACGATGATGATGATGATGATGATGATGACGACGACGATGACGATGATGATGATGACGATGACGAAGACGATGATGATGACGATGATGACGATGGCGATGATGATGATGATGATGATGATGATGATGATGACAACGATGGTGACTCGAGAATACCTCTTGATAACGAATCAAATAGTTTCTCCTCTCCTCTTTCCCTGTTGAGATGGAGAATATATAAACTTCGCCACTTCAGATATTTCATATGTGATACGAAGCATTAATACTTAATCATTGCCTTAACCCTTCTCCGGGCAACCTACTTTTGTAACGTTGATGGGTCCGTCGGACCCACTTGCCATTTTAATACATTGACAGAAGAAAATCATTTTATTGTACACAATATTAATCTTCTTTAATAATGATATTATTATAGTGACCAATGTATCCATGATAATATACATAAATGATATAATTTTAGTAGGTTTTTCATGCGATAAAAGAAACATGTTTTGTGTATGATCTACAATTTTTTTTTACTTTCGTCGTAAAACTCACACACATTTACACAAATTTTAGATTTTCTAGCACACACACACAAACACTCCCACACGTCATTATTCTCACACACTCAAACGTCATCACTCTCACACGTCATCACTCTCACACGTCTTCATTCTCACACGTCATCACTCATCATCATTCTTACAGTTTTTACACACACGGGTCACTTCACTGTGCTCATTATACACAGATTGGCCACAATTGTCACAGCTTTGTTTTTGTTTGCGACTTTTTTCATACTGATACATATGACACCTTTTAGTGCTCTCCTGTAGTTGGGGCGCAGTTGATGTAGAGGCCTACTAGCTCTTGGCTTGAAAGGAGCAATGGTCATTACAGTTTTTTCTGAAATCCTACTCTAGGTCTTCTTTCAATTTGAGGTTGGATGAGACTTTCAACAACAGCTACAAGGAACAACCTCCTATTTTTCTCTTTTCCAAGATTCCACGAAGAATGAAGCCTCATCCACACAACAAATACAGTAATTCCACATATATCTAAAAGATTCATAAGAATGCAAATGGCCAGAGATTTGTACGTCTCTTGCACGCATATGCATTCACTAATGATCGAGTGTGTCACTATCTCCTTTTGTGCTATTGCAGTGAAGAATAATTTGTGGTTTCTTTTCTTCTTCCGAAATGGTTTGTGTGTGGTGCATTGCAGAAAGAACAACAACTGCCTTATTTGGTTTTGGTACATTGAAACCAATGTCATATTTTATAAATCCGAAGATGGATGAACACTCTGGCCGTCTTTTGTTTGGCTGAAACTCAGGAGAGATGAATATAGATATTTTTTGTGTACTGCTCCAACTAAGGTGAAACCATTACTGAGGAGATTCTCAGCGATTTCTTTGTCAGTAAAGTAGTTATCGCAAGTTACATTTCTGTTTGTTCTTTGATAAGACAGTGTTTCTACAACCCTTCGACCTACTCCAGAGTGTACCCTTACAGAGTTTTCTTTTCCGGTTTATGGCAGACCATTTAGGGGATAGAAGGTTTTGAAGTCACAAGCCCACCATAGCTTCATGCCATATTTGTCAGGTTTTGATGGCATATTTTCCTTGAAAAGACACCTACCACGGAATGGAATAATTTGCCCATCACCCGTTATATCAGAACAAGGAATATATGCCTAATATTTTTTTTTAAATTCGAATTAACATTTTCCAAGACATCTATAACCAGGGCAAACGTATCCTTCTCACGGCAAATGGATCTTGTTGTTTTGTCATCAAAGCAAGTAAACGCTAGCAAAGATTTGAATCTCTTGAGACCCATGATCGTTCTAAATACTGGAACACCATACAAGCTGCTCTATGGAATGTCATAATTAGTGTAATTTGCTTTGAGGTGTCCTGCAGTTATTAGTAGACCGAAAAATGGCCGCAATTCAGTGCCGTTACAAACTTCCATGGGTGTGCAACATTTCTTTCTAAATACAGCCGCTCAGCCTTTTGATTATTTATCTATGTCACTTATAACTGAATCAGTATAAAGATTGAAGGCATCAATAGGTTTCCCAGGTGAAAGAGTGACTTTATTTATTGACCCTTTGATAATATTGTGAGCCCCAGCTCGGCCTGTCGGAAAGGACTGAGAGTTCCACGTGGTGCCATCTTTACCAAAGAAATTAGCAGTTTGAACAAATGCTTCCCCTATATCCTAGTTCTAGACGGTCGAAACTAACCTCTTGTGGATCACATTGGTGATAACTGCTTTTCTCATTGATATATAGATCCTCATCATGAGGGGTTTCAGGATCATATGGTGGCTCTAAATGATGATTACTAAATTCTGATGCTTCACTCTGATGATCAGATTTGCTATTATCGGCGTTATCGTATGGATCGTAGCTAGAATCATCTTTTATTAGGTCAGGTTCTATAAGCAAATCCTAAATGTATTCTTCACACAAGTACTTACGCTGAGTCTGTTAGAATATTTGACCTAATTACAACTCTTAATTATAACAGCATAACTAAGATGCATTCAAATATACTGTAACATCTAAAGACCGTACCTTTGTTTCTTTGACTTTCTTCGGCTTTTCCATAATAATTACTCCTATATAAAAATAAAGTAAAGGTGAGAGATTGTCACTCTTTCTATTATAAACTACACCGTATTATGGCTAGCATAACTTCACAATGTCTTATTTATATTTATTAAAATGCATAATTGGTCCATTTTTTTTTAATGTCATTGTTGTTGAGCTTCGGAAATAATTTTGCCAACATTCCATTGCCGTCAGATTATCACTGAATGGTTTCAAAGAGTGAAACCTCGTTACGAAGTGAGAAAAACCAATAAAATATACTATGGTCCAATAGACCCTGCATGCCCGGTTAACACTTTAAAGAAGTAAAAGTGTTCTAGAACATTTGTGCAAAATACTACAATATTTTCCTTCTCCCTAACTATAAAAAACACAGAAATTAACAAAGTCACGAAATTTCAAGTACGGTAGGTAGAAATTACAGTTTTAATTTTATTCACAAAAATAGTAGTGCCAGGGCCCGACGGACCCTGGTTGCCCGGAGAAGGGTTCATCTGAAACATAAAATTATTCACATCATTTTTTCGAAGGTTAAGCGTTGGGGTGTTTAAGGTGTGTCAAATTATCTTACGTACTCGTAAGTAATATTTCCTAAAACTATTTCGTAAGTAGAATATTCAATAAACATCAGTAATAAAATAAAAGTAACATTTATTTTTATTTTATTTTATTTATTTTCATATCGAACTTCGTATGCTGGAACGGCCTACGGAACGGCCTGTATATGCTTTAGTACTATGTACTTGTCATCTAGTGTTAAAAAACTGAAGTATTGATTTTTATTCACGACTAAGTACCACTTGCCATCTAGTGTTAAGAATCTCAACTACAGGTGAAAAGTGAATAGGGTAATGATATGAAGTATTTAATTTTATTAACCTGAATGTGATCTAAACAGAATGTAAGTTGTCATTTAACCTTTGTCAATTCTATATAAAAGTTTGAAACTTTATAATATGGACCTTAATACTCACTTACGTCTGCTACTTGAAAATACAATTATAGAGTTAGCAGCCCTTTAAAAAAAATCAAAAGTGTTTGAGCCGTTCAGAGCAAAAGTGGTGTAAGTCAAAATTGGATAATGAGGTTTAAAGTAAAAATTCTGTTAAATGCAGCGCAAAGTAGCAATTAATATGTTGTTCTTGCTATCCACTGACTACTAATAGTTTAAATAAAGTGAATATTAATTGCTACTTTGCGCTGCATTTTCGTTATCCAATTTTGACTTACACCACTTCTGCTCTAAACGGCTCATTTGATGATGAGGATGTTGATTGGTTATTTCGTAGTTTGTTTATAATGAGGTTATGATTTTCCCCTTTAATTTGTACACATGGTTTCTAAACATTCCCGTACTAACCGGGAAAAATTGCGACTCAGGTGCGATAATATGAAGACAATAATTGCGAATAAGGTGCGGCAGATTACTTCCTTACTTACTTACTTACTTACTTACTTACTTACTTACTTACTTACTTACTTACTTACTTACTTTTTTATTATTTCAATTGACAAAATACATTGCATAGGAAGAGTCAATAGTTATTAATTTAGTTGAAACATTCATGAACAGAATAGAAACTTTTTTCAGTTAAAAATTTTTTTAGTTTAGTTTTAAAATGAGAAACCCTATTTACGTTCTTAATATCTTCAGGCAATTTATTATATACAGCAATTTCAACCCAATATGGCGATTTACATTCAACTCCTAAGTCATTAAATTGAATGTGTCCTGCATTACATTGTCTTGTATTAAGATCATGAAAGTTCTCATTCTGGATGAATACTTCCCTGTTACAAAATACATAAATACTCAAATTTAAAATGTATAAACTAGGAAAATCTGGTATTTTAAAAGATTTAAAATATTCTTTACACGAAATTGTAAAATGTATTCTAGCCATATGCCTTATTATTCTCTTTTGAGATAGGAATACATCTTGTGTTAAGGTAGACCAACTCCAGAAAAAAAAATGTAATTTCACAAACGAGATTTGACATAGCCTATGCATAATACATAGAAACTAGCTGGGTTTGCGTCAGCACAAATCTCAATTTTTTTATTATTTAAATTTTCATCTATAATCATTCTTAAAAAAGTTACAGTCCTTAATTCTGTAAGATCAACATAATTAACATGCGATCTCATATGATTTATTTCTTTTTGTAAATTGTGAAACTGTAAATATGTCGTTTTACTCAAATTTAAATATAGTAAATTTCCATTAAGTCATCTTTGTACTTCATTAAAAATAATATTACACTTGTTATTTTGAGATCGATCGGGCACAATTAAAGAAAGATCATCAGCATACATAGTAGATTTAACAAAGGGCGGTAATGTCCTAAAATATCATTTACATATAATATAAATAATACAGGACCCAAAACAGTACCTTGAGGAACTCCAAGATTAATCTTTGTATTGTCTGATACTAATGGTGATTTCCGATTTTTTTCATAGTAAAGCAATTTGACAATATCACGATAATAGATGAACGTGATTAGTGAATCTGAACGAATTCTTATACGGACTTGATCACTGATTGCATGAGCAAAATAGTCTGCTAAATAGGATATCTTACAAAACCACGCAAAATTTTCTCAACTGGCTACATGGGAATTTTGAATACATAAGGTAAGATCGTACTTCATCGGTGAAATCTTTCCTTGTGAATAGTAATACGGACTCTCTGAACAAATTACATAGACCTCCGTGGGTCTGCGAGACACAAATTGGGAATCACTGTTTTAGGCGAATCAGCAAACTGGATAAAATGTCAAATATTCAGACAGTGCTCAGACATATACGTCGTTATGAATGTAATGCAAGTAATGAACTTTTATTGCGGAGACGAAACTAAAAATGTAATTTCGAATAATTTTGCGCTATTCATGAGAATTCCGTATGCTGTCTGATATTAAAATCCTGTCATATTAAAATCATCCTCTCCAAAAGTTCAAGTTTTCATAAAATAGCAAATGTACGAGACTATAAACGTAATTTGATTGCTTGTATTGTGAACACATAAAATATCGATTCCGGGAAACAAGAAGGGTACATTACGAATAGAAGAGCAGCTGATGACGTGGAATGTCAGAAATTAGTTTATTACAGCCCGGCTATGAAATCGAGCCGTGCTCATTAACCTGGAAGTAGTGACGTCAATCACATATCTGCAATATCTTACTTGCCGAGAGCTTCATAATGCTATCGGTGTTAACCACAAGTCAATACTTGCGGCAGTGAAATTCTCAGTACATAATATGAAGGGAATCTTTCAAATTCTTCAGGGCTAAATGTCCCATAAATTGTTTACGTGGAAGATGCTATAAAGAGAAGCGTAAGTAATATAAAGTATCAGACGCTAATATGAAACGTAACACGATCAATCTTTCAAAATTGCTTAAAACTTGCATTTGAGTAGCCTTTCCTTCAGGCTGTTGAAACATACATGCTTTATATAGCTCTTCATGTTCCTTCACCTTTGTTCATCAAGTCATTAGATAGGACTGCAGACCAAACATAAATATTAGCTTCGATCTTCTCACAAGTGTCAAACGATAGCACAATACACAGATATGCAATTGTTGCAGTGTAAAGTGTGACTCATCTGGCTTGTCTTCGTTAACGAAATTTTTATGCTTCATTTTCCGTACAATTTGTACCAACAAGTACATTTTTATAGCTCACTTTTCCTTGCCAATATTTACCTGAGTACAGTATTTAAGGACGATTTCAGCCTTATGTTGAAAGTTTTTTTGTAACACTACATTTGTACTTCCATTGGAAATGTATGTACAAATACTATTCCGAATCATAACAGCGGCTTCAATATAAAGTTTATGCTGGAGAACAAAATTAGAATTTAAAAAAATTAAGATATTCTTAAGAATAATAGGATTCATAGATCAAATTTCCAAATAAAATTTAGTTCAAAGATATATTTATAATATAAATTTGAAATATTCTCAACAAACCCACACTTATTTCGGAAGTGAATCACTAACTGCGCAGAAGGACTTAACAGTGAAATGTAATTGGTAAAGAACATTGGCTTTAAATTTTTGGTTAATAGCAGTTTCACGACATGTATAGATCTACACCAAGGGTGGACATACTTGCATATAGGCGGTCGGTCACGAGAAGCATTAAATAGTAGTAAGGTAGGTGGCCCTGATATGACCATGCTAAATTTTGAGAATTTTTCTAGCCGCCTTTCTTACTCGTTCTCAGTCTAATGGACTTTCTTAACACAATTTCCTTTCCCCATTAAAGTTGCTTTAATTGTCCAAAAAGTCCCAAATTCCAAAAGTCTACCTACTGGCCATATCAGGAACATGTGCGCATGATATGGCCACCCTTGTTCCATGTTCTACAAATCGTGATTGTTTTCAGTTTGATAGCGCAGTTGTGCTAAAATTAAATAATTTTGGTGTAAAATGAATAAACATGACACTTAATAATCTTTTTTATAATTCAAAAGTGTAGTCAAAATAGTTTTCTCCATAAAAAATACGTTGTTTTTCTTAAAATACAAAATTTTGTCTTAATCCCAGCTATAAGGCATGTAAATTTGTCAGGTGAAAAAATAAAAGTGAAATGAACTTGATATGGCCATGCTGCATTTGATATGGCCATATCAGGAGCAGGCAAGCTTTCACGAAAATCGTTTGATTGTGAACAACTCGTAAAAGATACGCCATCAACGACAACGCCAATCAACAGAACATTAAAAACTGAATAGAGTACGATGGTTTTCATGGAACAAGTCTTTGAAAAACATGCATAAAACAAAGGAGACTTACCAGAGAAAAATAAGAAGAGGTCACATGAAAACGCAAAACAGGCAACTGACGCCATATTGCTCAACCTGACTGGATGGGAAACGATCAAGTGACATACCAGGATGTCCTTTCACTAGATGCTGCTGAAATTTAGCGGATTTTTTGGTTAACTAACTGACAATGGGGGGGGGGGGGGTGGCCATATCAGGAACATGGCCATAACAGGAGCACCCACCTTATTACAAGTAGCAGTAATAATGGTAGTGGTGGTGGTGGTGGTGCTTTATTTTTAGTTAGTTATTTAATGACGCTGTATCAGCTACTACAGTAGGTTCTTCAGCGTCGATGGAATTGGTGATAGCGAGATGATATTTGGCGATATGAGACCTAGGATTCGAAACAGATTACCTGACATTCGCCTTATGGCTTCGGAAAATCTCGGAAAAACCCAACCAAGTAATCAGCCCAAGCGGGAATCGAACCCACGCCCGAGCTACGCCGGTAGCCAGTGGTGGTGATAGATGAATATTATGATGACAATTATGATCATGATCATGATCATGATGGCGACGACGGTGATGTGCAATACATTTACTTAACTAAGTTTCCGCAAAGATACTAAGCATCATACATCTCTAGCAAAAATATTCACATGCATTAATTTAATAAATGACAAAAATTAATTTATTTGTGTTATGTATTTAATATAGTTTGCCTTTACTCTAGACGAATATAATTATTCGGTTTCTGCATTACAGCATCAAATAGGAAACCTCCCCTCTTTAGTATACAAAGCAAACAGGACAAAAATATTTCTATAATTAATTTAATGGGAGCGGCAGCAGTAGTTTTGCACCAATTAAAAAGTTTTTCTGTGGATGGACGTAAAAAGTATTGTTATTTTCCTCGAATTTATTCCTCTGGCAATACCGTTGCCTTCAATAATTTGACTGCGGAAACAAAGTTGAAATTTTATTCATTTCATGAACACGTGTTCTCTTATATCCAGAAATATGGTTTCATTTCTAATTATCTTAAAGATGATTCATTGCTTTTTTTTTCGAATATGTTTAAATACGAGATGTGTGCACATAGCTGATTAAAAAGGGATATTTATACACTAGTTACTATTCACTAAAATAAATTAAGACAAACTTCTGATAAACATATGTTCGCAAAATCAAAAACAACACCTACCAAGCAAGAAGTCCTTTACTGTTATCGGTACAGCAAATGCTCTTTATGACGTCAAATCATTTCTACAGTATTCAGCCCTTTGTTTCAGGGAATCACGCAATGCATCCAAGTGATTACCTCAAATGTTAGAGCGCTAAATGATGTCCTCAAATCTTAGTGTGAGAAGTAAGTATTTCAAAATTATATGTTTTGTCCTCCACATTGAATGTATTGTAGGTTTATCAAACTAACCTCACAAGTTTAGTGAAATAATTGTCTATAATCTATAATATTACAGAAAAGAAAAATGAAGGAATAAGATAATATACAATGTATTACTTCGTTATTCATACAAGATCAAATCTATTATAAAAACTGAATTTTTAAATAAGTTATTGCAAATATTAAATTGTATTTTTGTAGTTTGAATATGGAGATAGAACATGTGTAAACATCCAAAGCAAAAAGCACTTCAAAACTAAAATATTTTATTTATAATAAAATTAGTATTTTAACCCAAAATACATGCCACTTTCTTATGTATACACAGTAGGCATGTTTGCATTTCTTACACGGCACAAACAGTCCTGGATCAGATCAGGTATAGTTTCCTTCGATTGTTCACCTCGTCAGTTCAAGATGAATAAATATAAAGAGATTCTTTAAGAAAAATAGGACAACTTGTAAACAAAGTCGCACAACGGTGCAGTATATTGTTAATAAATTTAGCTCTTTCTGACCTGAATTTGTTTTTGATTTTCCACAATTATAGGTACATATGTTCATAGAGACACCATGAAGAAACAAAAAAACAAAGCAATCCTCTTTCTAATAAAAGCTGGCCAAGGAACTGCTGGGTGCTGCTCTCTATTGGTAAAGAACGGAACTACTTCTGAGGATACCAAATGGAATCATCAGGCAAATCATATGAGTCAGAGATTACAAAAATGTTAATGGATTCATTCAAGAGGAAAGGGTTAAATATAATGGTTCTGTGGAGAATATACCAAGAAAAATGAAACGAATAAAATTGATTAAAAAAGAGGAACGAGTCATTGTGAGAAGTCAAATCGAATCCTGTGATAAGTGCTCCAAAACTGAGGTCATCACTTGAAGTAACTACTGGTAAGAAGGTATATACTGAGACTGTCCGTTGGGTAGGCTACTTCGTTGGCATGGTTACCACGATAGAATGTTAAGGAAGAAGCCATTTGTTAGTAGGAAGAACTGAACTGCAATACTGATGTTCGCAAAGGAACACGTATATAAGGGCCAGAAATTTTGGAATAATATTGTCTGGTCGGATGAGACTAAAGTTAACGTATTTGGTTCTGATGGCTTCAGCAGAGTGCGGGGGAAAACCCAATGACGACAGTAATGTAGCCCACAATGTTGTGGGAGTACCAGCAAGAGTGGTGGGAATATACAGTTCATTGATGATCTAATGGACAAGGAAGTGTGCGTGGACATTCTTAAGAAGGATGTGAACAAAGTGCTGCAAAATTGGGTATGACGCCTACATACATGTTCCACCATGACAACAATCTAAACATACGGCGGAAATAAATAAGACTTGGTTAATTTGGAACGTGCTTAAACTACTGACAACTTCTCCTCAGTCTGTTTATTTAAACCTGATTGAACATTTATGGACCTATCTGAAGCCAAGGGTCTACAACAAACAACTTTCTTCGGAATGGTAAAGAATTAGTCCTCAAAAGTGTGAACGCCTTGTAAGGTCCATGCAGCGAAAATGTTACGCTATTATTAAAGTCAAGGGCTACTCTACAAAATATTAAAGATCAGCGATATATTTATTTTAATTATTAATTTATTTTTTCAGTCTGTCTGTATGAATAAGAATGTGACAAGAAAAAGTACATTATTTTTGTTTATTTATATTTCACATGCTAAATAATTGTTGATTTTATTTACTTTTACTTATTAAGTAAATAAGTCTGTCTGGAAAAGGTTTGTTAAAGAAAAGATTCAATTAGAGTAATTTTGGTATGAAAATTGTACTGCTTTATTTATAAAATCCAAGTGTATGAATATCAAAGTAACATACTGTATGTATAAAGTGGAGGATATATTATATAGACACACATAGTTTACAGAAATTCCCTGTCGCGTTTTCATATTTGTTTATCTGCTACGGATATCTAACTAAATGTGCAGTTTCAGGGTGGGTTTCGAAATGAACGCCTTTTTAAAACTTCCCTTGTAAGTAACCGATTAAAAATCATTTCTTGCCTGTATTGCTCTGTAACTTTCGTAAACAAATGTGAAATAAATACAGCTTACCAGTATCAGTATCAATATAATGACAAATTAATTGAACAGAAGAGACGAATAAATAAGCAAAACAAAAATAAAAAGAAAGGTAGGTTACGTTTCTCATAACAATGGCTACAACCTGTATGTGGTCGTGTTTACTTATCATGCCCTTCAATTTTGTAGCCTACACGTCTCATTAAAATAACATGGCATTTCCTTTTAAGAAGGAATATTTATTCGAAGAATAGGCATACAGGTATCTAGATAATTAAATAATGGGAAAATAAATACAGATAGAGATTGTAAGAAAAATTGAAAATAATGTTGCAGAAAAAGTGTTAAATTCAGAGAGCTACCTGCCTCTTCTTCCATTATTCATATAAACGACTGTGTTTCTATAGCAATTTACACTCTTATCGGAAGCGAATGACCGCCTTTAGGGGACTTTGGGTGAAAGATTGCATGGGAAAATGAAGAATGTGGTCTGCATTTTATCGTATCAGTCGGCCGGCAAACTGAGGGTCTTATCTTCGAACGTGTCCGAGCACTAATGCGAAATACAATGCAAGTTACAATCACAACGCATGGGACCTCACGTTCGGAATACCGGCACTTGCCTCATTTAGCCGCCGGGGTTCTTCCGATACAAAGCGTATAAAGCATTAACTTTCATTTATTATACGTAGGCCTAACGTTATATTTAGATCAGAGCTTAAGATAGTCATCGAGTAGTTGTAACCTTTTTTAAGCCAGCAGCGGCTGTCTAAGTGTCCGTGTACAAGTGCAGCCTTCGTTATACACGTGATTTCCAACGTGTAGCATAACAAGTCAATGGACAGTCTTGCGACGATTTCTCACTTAGCACCAACGTAATGATATTGTCGTATAAACACTGTAAGCTGGTTAATTCAGTCTCACATTTTAATGGCCAGTTTCTCCAAGTATTGTTAGAACACTTAACGACTGTTAAATTCTAAACAATATGTTAAATATAGTTTTTTCATATCTTCAACACTAACAGATTGTTAACTGTTTGTTAACTTTAAATGTAAGATTTCAGGCAGTTAACTAACTTAACAAATAGTTAAATATGGCGGATGATACCACAGCTGTTCAGACTGAAGTTGTGAAAATAATATGTTATGTCTAATTTTTGTATTTATTTTAATGAATTTTTGTTAAAATTTTAAAAGGAACTAGGCAAAATATTATTATTCTCGCATGTTTATCAAAAACATCTTTTCTTCTCTTTTTAAGGAATGTATATATTTTTTCACATATGTATATACATTCACACTCTGTTAGACAGTAAATTGTATAGTAGCATTGTTAATTAAAAATTGAAGACTCCCCGGAAGAAGGATGTACACATAACCAAAAAACAGTATTTACATTTTTCAGGAAAAAGTAAAATAATTTCAGGGGTATATTTCATTAGGTCTATATTTACTATCACAATCGTTTAACCAAACAAGGATTCAAGTTTATTTAGCCATTGAGCGCAATAACGTTTTGTTATAAATGCTTTAAAATTGATTTTTCCACCTACATTACATATTTAAAGAATCTGATGTTACATCCTTTCCCGGGGAGGTCTTCAATTTTTTAATTAACGGAAATATATTGGCGACTTAATCTTTTTATTTCAAATTTACATAATGTTTTGAACAATATCTAAAAATTAATTTGTGGCGTGGATAGAAAAATTTACACAACGAAAAAACGTGAGAATTATATGTTTACGATTAAATAATTTCAAATATTTATTTAAGTGTAAAAAAATTATAAAATACGTGTTTTATGTCAAATAAAATTCGATTTAAACAATCAGGAAAGTATACCCAGAGTTTTCAATTCAGGAGCTCCTGTGTTCGTACAAAAAATATATATATTTATTTACATAAGAATCCGCATTCTAGAGATTATGAAGGGGTAATGAGAATTAAAAGAAGTCAGCGGTAAATACAATATACCTATATATTATTCTCTTTGCTGCTCGGAATTATGTTTCTAAAGAGTATGGACAATGTATGAGCACTCTGTATTCTACAGGATGTTTCCGGACTGGTGTTACAAACTTTCAGGGATGATGGGGAAGGGCATATGTATCAATTTGAGATAAGGAACCCTGGTCCGGAAATGACTGAGTCGAAAGTTATAAGCAAAAATAGTTCAGTGGAAATGGAATAGAAATTTCGCAACACGTGTCCTCCTTTTCTTAACCTTTAGAACAGTCGTAGAAATAAGGTATGGGCCGGATGTCTCCTACGTGGGTACTTGTCCCGATACAATCTGTGAGCTTGTCTACTGTTCCCATTGGCTCATCCGTATTCGAAAATCAAGTCTGCATATTCCGCTCTCGTGTACTCCTCCATTTCACTAGGACTGATCGACTGTACACTGCAACTTGTACACATACACTGCTGTCTACAGACGTGCATATCAGGACCGACCATGTCCGTTATACATTACGCTATTGTTTTTAGTTTCCTGTCTCTACCCCTCAGACAGCGCACTGAACGGACTATTGTAGGTAGACAACGTAAACAACGTCAGATGAATACAGTATGTGCAAGTTGTACAGAGAAATATACATAAATAAGGTGTACAGAGGAATAAAATGATTCCATTTACACACAACTATTTTTGCTTATAACTTTCGACTCAGTCATTTCCGGACCAGGGTTCCTTATCTCAAATTTATACATGTGCCCTTCCCCATCATTCCTGAATGTTTGTAACACTAGCCCGGAAACACTCTGTATATAGATGAAAAGTAGGTTCACTAAAGTCAAACTAAAAAATTCATATAGCAGGATTCTTTTCGCAATGGGGGACACAAAATTCCAACGGAAAATGGAAATAGATTGATATTGTGTCACGATGGCTCATCGAAAACAGGGTCCTTAAGGGAAGTGCATGGGTTCTTCGTTCAAGAAAGGATATTCGTAACATGGACTATGATTTTAGAATTAAATAAATACAAGATTATTTAAGAGGCAAAATGATATATACTTTGACCCAATGAAAATCAAGGCAGAATTTTGCTATTTAATAGCAGCAAGATGGTGTACGAACTTGACATAGAGCTGAGAAAATGGAACATCGTATAATCAGATTATCTCCAATTTAACCTCACTGAACTTTCATGAGCTAAAAAATATCTGTTGTTTTGTACATACCATTATGATGTCGCAGCATTCAGCACCTGAAACACAGATACACATGTGTTAAATATCAAATAAGTTACATTTAAAATTCCATTGAAAGCCTGGGTATAAGTTATTATTATTACCGGCACATTACCTTAACTTACAGTAAACTACAGGTTCAGTCAGTTTGACTCTATTTCTGAACAGACGAGACATAAATAACTAACTCTAAAGTATGCCAGAGAAGTCTGCATCACTCATAAAATTTAATTAAATGGCATTGTAACCATTTTACAGCACTCAGTGATATGTAATTGTTATAAATGTGACAATTTGATACGATATAATGGAATAACAAACTAAGTAAGGATTCATTTTATAAAGTAGGCCTATAAGGAAAAACACTGTAAATCTGCAAAATATACATTCCAATATACTCGCGAAAATAATATATTTTTTTTAATTTTAGTATGTTATTTTACGACGCTTTATCAACAGCTTAGTTTATTTAGCGTCTGAATAAGATGAAGGTGATAATGCTGGTGAAATGAGTCCGGGGTCTAGCATTTACTCATATTGAGTTGAGGGAAAACCCCGGAAAAAACCTTAACCATGTAACTTGCCCCAACCGGGAATCGAACCCGGGCCACCTGGTTTCGCTGCCAGACGCGCTAACCGTTACTCCACAGGTGTGGACGAAAATAATACATGTTAACTTATACCGAAAAAGTAATTTTGGACTTAATGTCGTCATGTCAATATATGATAATTAATAGCCACATTCTTATTCAGATCAGAGAGATCAGGGACTTTAAACACGTATAGACGTGTACAAATTATTAGACCCAAACGATAATATATATGGTTCAAGTAACATTTATTCTACAAACCTCATTTATTACACACTGTTTGCAACAATTAATATTAGGTATGAAACCCTTCGTTCTTTATTTTCAATTTTATGCGGTTTGCATGCTGTTCATGAGATTTTCACATTGTTTCTTGATGTCTTCATCCCTGTGCCATATTTAGGGGAGAGTTGGGTAGTATCGGACATCGGGTAATATCGGATAGTGAGTTTCTTACATGTTCAACCAGATGATAGTACCTGAATGACATGGTTACGTTTCTGTGATGTCGCATACAGAAACGTAACCATGTCATTTAGGTACTAAGACGTGGTGGTAGATGAAAGAAACGCACTGTCCGATATTACCCGATGTCCGATACTATCCAACTCTCCCCTAGATAAATGCTTCTATGAGGCCCACCTTATTGGTATTCGTAGTTTTTTTCTCTCTTTACGATATACCAAAGATTTTCAATTGAATTTGCGTCTGGGATGTTACCTGGCCAAAGAAGGACGTCTAAATTATTTTCAGCCAGAAAATTAGTTACTGTGACAGGGTGCTCCATCCTGCATGAAGACACATTCACCATCAGGGAACCAGTCCCTCATTTGTGGAAAATTCGGGTTTCTAGAACTTTTTTGTAGTGATCCTGTGGCATAGAGTCCTACAGAATTATTTTGTGGTCAGTAATTCTTGACATTATGAAAATGTAAAAAATGTGGTGCTGAGTCTAATAATTTGCACACGTATATCGACAGGAAACTAAATAAATTCAGAAATTTCTCTGGGACTGTGATTCGCACACTAAGAAAGCAAGTAGGAACTAAAACAACGATTAAACTGCTTACAGTTATTGCATTTCCACTTATTTTATACGGATATAAAAGCGGCACTCTTACTGCAGAGCAGTTACTGAGAATTAAGTTCTCTGAAATGAAATTTCTTAGAGCTGTCACTAGATATAATTTACTAGACCATAAGAAAAGCCAAGATATAAGAGAAGAACTAAATGTCCAGAGAATTCATGAAATTATACAGAAGCGTAAATATAATTGGTAGGAACATACAGTATAGTATGAATGCCAGACATCAGACTATCAAAAATAATATTACAGAGTAATATCAAAGGCAAAAGAAGATCAACAATACAAATGATTTTGTTAAGAGATAGCGTGAACAATTCTAGGAGTCGGAAGAAGTCAGTTAAAGTCTGAAGATGACTAAAAGTGAAGCCAATACTACTCAACTAAGGTAAATTATTACTATTTATTAGCGGAATACGAGTATACAATAAATTTTTGAAGATAAACGAAAAAATAGCTTTCTTAAAACTAAGTGGGCCGTTAAAAATTAACAAGCTTAAGAATGTTGGTAAATTTCTGTTCAGAGTCAGAATTAGATGGGAAAAGAAGGTAAAGGAAGTATAAATATGTGAAGACTGATTATAATGTGAGAGAATCCGTCACTCTACAAAATCTAGTAGTTAAGGAGTAACCAAATTATTAATGTATTAAATAGATAGGGGAGAGTCGGGTAGTATCGGACATCGGGTAATATCGGACAGTGAGTGTCTTTCATCTACTACACGATGTTAGTACCTGATTGACATGGTTACGTTTCTGTGATGTCGCATAGAGAAACGTAACCATGTCATTCCATATGGTGGTAGATGAAAGAAACGCACTGTCTGATATTACCCGATGTCCGATACTACCCGACTCTCCCCTAAGTAAACAAATGAAAGGATGAATTAGAATAATAATAATAGTAAAACATTTTCGAATAGTAAATATAGTGAATAGTGAGTTTATTATATTATTATTATTATTATTATTATTATTATTATTATTATTATTATTATTATTATTATTATTATTATTATTATTAAAAACTTAAAATTGTTTAACGACACGTTAAAAGTGTTAAAATTTTTTTAAAGGTTATGTACCTTAGACAGAGTTCGTACGACACTGAAGATGACGCAGAAGCGGCGTCGAAACGGGTCGTCTGTCTAAGGTACATAACCTTTTAAAAAAAAAATTAACACTTTTAACGTGTCGTTAAATAATTTTAAGTTTTTTAAACAAAGTGATAACGCGTATTATTATTATTATTATTGTTATTATTATTATTATAATTATTATTATTATTATTATTATTATTATTATTGCATTCGTGTTGTGTTGTATAGTATATGGGTAGTATAGTAGATATACAGTATTAAATAGTACTAAACTGTTATTAGCAGAGTTGTTAAATTAAGAAGTAATTCATAGGCTAGTACAGTACTTGTGAAACTATATGAAGAGTTCAGAACCATAGTGGGCCAAGCGCCATTTACTAAAACCGTAAAAAACAAGGGTTAAAATTAAGTTATTACTGTAATTCAATGGAAACATACAGCGAGTAATATAAAGTATATACATTAAAACTAAATAATATGTCAATCTTCATTAAACTATGGTATTCACTTAACTTTAACCCTTGCTTTCTCCGTTTTTAATAAATGGCGCTTGGCCACAATGGCTCTGAACCCTTCATATGTTATATTTGTTTTTGATATGAGAATGACGGATTTGAACTGAAATGCATCAAATCCGCCATGTTCAGGCAAGATTGATGAAAAATAAATAAATAAATGATTACTAACTTAGTTTCACATTAACACAGAAGAGTTGTTTCTAAGTTGTTTGTTTATAATATCTCAAATTATATTGTTGTAAATTGCACATAAGTTGTAATGGGAAAGTATATGACATTTCCATTACATTTTTTTTTTAATTCTAATTTCAGAATTTGTCCACCGCTGTGGAGTAATGGTTAATATGCCTTATCGGAAAACGAGTAGGCCCGGTTTCAAATCCTGGTTGGGACAATTTACCTGGTTGAGATTTTTTCTGGAGTTTACACTCAACCCACTAAGAGCAAATGATGGGTAACTTTCGGCGCTGGACCACAGTCTAGTATATACAGTCGCGAAGCTCAATACGTAGTAAATATGCATCCATAGATAGTTGCTAACCACCAGGATCGCTAATATCGCCTCATTACAGACAATGTGAAATAGTACCGGGACAGTCTAGTGTTCCTAGCACCCTCACAACTCAAGCCTCGTGACTGTGGCTGGACCCTGGATTCATTTCGCCGGCATTTTCACCATCTCACTCAGACGCTAGATAACCATATCAGCTGATAAAGAATCATAAAATAACCAATTAAAGAAGCATGAGAATTTGCTCCATCCATCTCTTAAGGGTATATGTACGTGAACAACCACAAATATTATCAGAAAATGCATGCTCTAAATGTCTAAAATTTTATAATAAAATGAACCACAATTAGAAAAATATTACAAGATATCACAGCAGGACTTATTAGAACTTAAACATTTGATAAAAATATTCAAAAAAGGTTACTAATAATATTTTCCAAACCAGTTTTATCAGAGTATGAAAAAAAAAAAAAAACAAAAAAATTCTGCAGCTACATCATTTGATAATCATAACACTGTTATGGTCTCTCTGATATATTTAATATTTTTCCTGCATGTAATAAACAGTTATTTGTGAAAATTAGACTATTCTCAGACATGTAGAGTTGTTTATTTTAATACAATTAATTTTTTATTTGTCCTAGATAAAATATATTAAAATTTGCATAATGTTTTGTGACCTAATTTTTCTATTTTCAAAGAAATGGGCATTATTGTAGTCTATCTATTGCATAAATGCATGTTAAATTAGTGTACAAAATTTCAGAATTCTATCTCTAATGGTTATGGAGTTATGAAATAATGTGTGAAGTTTTTCAAATTTTGGAAAATTTAATTTAAAGTAAAAAGTGAATTCTAAAAAATATTATTAGTAACCTTTTTTTATACTTTTATCGGATATTTAAGTTCTAATAAGTCTTGTTGTGGTACCTTGTAATTTTTGTCCAGTTGTGAGTTCATTTCCTTATAAAATTTTAGAAATCTAGAGGCTGCATTTTCTGATAATATTTGTGGTCGTTCACATACATATACCCTTAAGTATAACAAAATTTCCTTTCTAAGTGATGGAGAGACACTACGTGGTAGAGGAAGCGAATAGAGATGAACAAAAGCGTCCATTTAAATGCGAGGTTTTCTTTACATTTGATTGAACTCGAGAAGCATATTATTACAAGAATCAGCGGGTAAATGGAAATGATATCAATCCAGATCGCAGATTGCATCGAGTAACTAACCCAGCTACCACGTCGGTGCATAATTTTAAAGGATTAGCAAATGAATCCGCAAACAACCACAATTTTTAGGTAAGTGCTTTTATGCAGGGTAATCCCATGGAATGTATTAAAAGTTCAATCCTCTGCAAACAAATACATCACAGTTTCAATGTAACCATTCACATTTAATCCTAAATAATAAAAAGCAGGTTGCATTTATCGCAATGTATCATTGCCGGCTACAATACTCCACATAGACACAATGAAGGACTGCGGTTAAATACGCAGTATTTATAAAGTAATAGTCTAAATACACACAACTGCAACAAACTAAATCTCTTGAATTGCGACTCTCTTAAATACAAAGCCATCAACAGTAAGCCATACTAATGGGGTCCATTCCGAGCGAGTTGGATCTGTTCACCTCATCTGAATCTATCGACAATGATTAACATTAAACATTGCCCTCCTGTGTACTTGACATACAATTGGCAAAAGTTTTATAATGTAATGCAAGCATTCAAGTGCTTCTGCTTTTAAACGCAATTCATTTACAGTTCTACATCCGAAAGAATAAACTTGATAGGAATAAGATGCAATCACATGTTCTGCTGTGATATCTTGTATCATAACTACAAATACTATTAAATCAGTAATTATTCTCTCATACTTGTAAATTGTATGTTGCAAACGGGTCTAAGGATTTTTATGCTCGACCATGCCGAAATGTAGTAATTATACACCTGGTAGCAGTCCTTTAATGCATGTCATTAAAGTACACCTACTCATTAAAGTTCAGGTGTTCAGCCAATGACAAGTCAGCTTTGTACCGTTATATCGATTATTCTCGGAAATGTAATCGAAAGACAATTAGCGAAAAGTCACGGAGGCTGGAAATCCAATACTGTCGCAGAAGTTTATGTTCTGTTACTATAATAATTAGCGTTAATTGTAAATAATATTCAAATAAATTCAATTTGTCATCTCGTGTTTCAATTCTAAATCCATTTCCAGGTTATATCAGAATAATCTTCATCTTATTCTCTGCCAAGGTCAATGACATTCGGCCTCGGAAAAAAGAAATACTTTCGCGTCTGCGCACATCTTACAATTCAGGTCAGTTCGCACATAACCATAAGAAGACCTAATTTTAAATAATTTCATGTTAGAAATATGGTCGAGCATAAAAAGTCGTATGAAACTTGCCTATAATAGTAATTAAGACGCTCGTTAAAAATTATGAAACTCGCTTTCGCTCGTTGCATAATGTACTATTATGAAATGGGGTTAATTACCTTTTTCTGATGCGAGAAAGCGATTTAGCTACTGTGAACTTAGGTGAAACTCATTTAAGGGGTTAGGTACAGCTTACAGCAGTAAAATTTTGGAAATATTCAACATTTGTTCTTCCATTACTGTATCTTGTACAATAATGAAAATTAGTATGTGTAAAACACTGTCCTTCTACTATATGAGAAATAATACTTTTACGATTGATAAAAAAATTTTTTCTTTTTAAATTCAGTTCACTGTGCAGTGATGAAGCGTTTGCCATATAACTCAAAAACTATCCAACATTCTGTCATGAAATGTTTTGTGTGTATTTATGCAAGTCATAGCGACAATATGATGCAAGCTCATTTCTCTACCTTTGTTAGATTGTCTGATAAAAAATAAAATAATTTAAAAATGGGCAAATATCAGTATTTTCCTCCAACACAAAATAAAAAAAAATATTTATTAAGGAATGTAATTGAAAGAGGATGATATTGCAAACATGAGTTTCAGTAATAAAATAAAAGAGAGAGCACGTGAAAAAGTTAACAAGTTTATGGGTTATCACTGCCAACATTTTTAATTTTGAAAAAAATATATATAAATATCTTTTTAAATTGTAAATTTTTTTTTCATATAGCAGAAGGACAGTATTTTACACATACCCATTTTCATTACTGTATAAGATACAGTAATAGAGGAAAAAATATTGAATATTTCCAAAAATTTTACTGCTGTAAGTTGTACCTAACCCCTTAAAAGATTAAATGAAACGAGAAGTTCTTGTCACCATCATCTTCACTCCATGGTTTAGACATAATTTTCTGTTCCAACTTCATATTAATCCTTTCATCTTCTGTATGGTCTGTCTATATCTCTTTTACCCAAAGGCCTGTAATTGTAGATTTGTTCTGGAAGTCTTGCGTCATCCATTCTGTCTAAATGCTGCAGCCATTTAAATTTGTCTTGTCTTAGTCTTCATTTACTGGATTTACTTTAAATTCTTCTCTGATTATTTCGTTATTTATGTCGTCTAATAAAGTGCATCTTTTTGTTTTTCTTAAGCATATTATCTCTGATGCTTGTATTATAATTATTCTTAAATTTTCTTGTCTGTATCCATGTCTCAGATCCGTACATTAATATACAGGTTGTCCATAAAATCTGTAATCATAGGACATAATACACATGCATACATATTAACATTAAAGAACGTGTTCCACATGTCTGCCACTATTTTCAACACACGTCCTCATACGTTCTGCGCAATTTCTTTGAATTGTCTTCAACATACGTACGTTAAGAGCAGCACATGCAGCAATAATTCTTTGACGGAGATGTTCTACATCCCGAATTTTTTCTGCATACAGCTCATATTTCACAATCCCCCAAATGGCAAAATCCATAGGGTTTAGGTCTGGTGACCTTGGTGCCCATTCCATAGAGCCCGTTCTCGCAATCCAGTGTCCGGGAAACATTTCATCCAGCCGTGCCGAACAAAACCTGCATAATGAGGTGGGGCCCCATCTTGCATAAACCACGTGGATAGCCGATTCCATGAAGTTCTGGTACCATTTCATCGCCCAACATCCTGAGATAATGTTCTCCAGTGACTGTTGAGTCAAAGAAGAATGGACCAACAATCTTATTGTCCCATAAACCACACCATATCATCACTTTTGGAGAGCTTTTCCTTTTACTGTCGCTGTACCAGTTTGGGTTTGTTTGCGTCCAATACCTCAAATTTTGTTTGTTCACCTCCTCACATACGTAAAGATTTACCTCGTCTGAGAACATCACTGTTTCCAGAGAAGATGGATTTAGTACTGAACAAACAGAAAAATAGTCATTCTCATATGATTCCAGACTTTATGGACACCCTGTAGGTTTGGCAATTGTTTTATAAAATATAATTCTAGTATCCTTCCTTGTTTTATTTTTCAGCGTTTTGCGGATTGTCCCATATGAAATTCTTGTAAATTTATCTCGGAAACGGGCCTAAGGATTTTGATGAAAAGAGATGAATGTATCATTTAAGGGTACGAGAATGCGATTTAGATAGATTTCGACTTTGGGAATACTTTGCAAAATATGTTTAATAACATGTTTCAGTAAGAATAATAGCGAGTTATTTATTACAATTGAAGATTTTACAACATTGATAGTTGTCTGCTTTTAATTTAATACAAATGGGTGTATTTGTATAACGTTGCATGCACTAACTACTAACAATATTAATGTAACATGCTGCCTTGTAATCACTACACACGCGAATGCCAGCTGTATTGAATGTGCATATCGCGATTAGTTTTTGCGGAGAATAAAAAAGTATAACAATAGTTATTCACAACGAGTGAAACTAATTGCTTCTACCTTTTCCTCTCTCTAATCTGTTTGACATGACTAACCATTATCACCTTCGTATTTATTAATTTTATTACTCGTATCTTTCGATCCGTTTGCCACGACATTGGTTTACAACAGTTGACACTAATTATGTATCACGCAATTAATGTACGAGTCACTTCTGCCAACTATTCTCTCTGCGAGACTAATGATCAGTTTCACCAACATACGTTAAAGTCTAATTAACCGTTAAATTTATTTTAACGGAACATTTAACAAAGATGTCGTTTCATCAACATCTGTTAAGGCTAACAACTGTTTAAATCTCCCGTTAATTTAAGTTCCATTATTTATCAGTGATATTTTAAGTGATTAATATTATATAAATGACGGCAGGAAAACATATTTTCCAAGCACAAAATTGTTATATGCTGTTATTTAAATGAAGGAGAAGAAGAAATTATGACAAGAAGAAATGATTATATTAGTTTATCTGAACAAATTTTTTGAAGAAGTATAAAATATCTGCTATTGTTGCAGCAAAATGAGTAGGAACAGTTTAAAATACATAAGTAGAAGAAATATCTGATGATGCTATTACTCATTAGTTTAAGATTTTATACTCCAAACTCATTTTAGCCTAGTGTTGAGGAAACATGTAACATACTCGAAGGAGAAATATTTTGTAATCGAATAGGATATGTTTCAATAAATGTGCAAACTATATCTGATGCTAATCTGATATTAATTCTGGAGCTAACAAATTACAACGTAGGCTACAGGATATAAACAATCCAAATCAGAGCCCTATAAAACAAAATGCTAACGAAAAGCGTGACCTTGGTCGCGTTCATAAAAGTATGATATTGTTATGGCCTATTAAACACTACACTCGAACCTGAAAAAATATAAATTAACAAGATTCTGTTAACAAAACCATAACGACGGTTGATAAAACGCGTAATATTTAAACAACTACTAAAAAATTAAATTCTTGTTAGTAAACACTTTTAAAAATAACTTAATCTCCTCAGTCCTGGACAAAATTTTCGGATTCAGAAATCTATGAAATTTTAATATAGTGTTGCAAATGGACTATGTATTTATAAAGAAAAAAAAAATATATATATATATTCACTTAATGAAAGTAACTCAAAATTGATATATCTTATAGGAGACCTTGGGACTCAATGTATTGTAAATTAATTACATTAACTCTGATTGAATATTCAGTTTTATTTTATAAAATGTGATACCAAGTTCATACATATGTATGTATACTTTTTGCTGATTGAATGGAAGAGAAGGCCTTACGGCCTTAACTCTGCCAGCTAATAGTACATTATGCAACGAGCCTATAATGGTAGTAATTAAGACGCGAGTATGTTTGTTTATGAAACGAGCGCAAGCGAGTTTTATAATTTTCATACGAGCGTCTTAATTACCATTATAGGCAAGTTTCATACGACTTTTTATGCTCGACCATATTTCTAACTTGAAATTATTCATAAGTATTCATGTTATAGTTATCTAAGTGAAAAACGGAACTGACCTTCTAAATTGTGAGATGTGCGCAGACGCGAAAGTATTGATTTTTTCCGAGGAACGAATGTCATTGACCTTGATATAATCTAGAGAATAACATGAACATTAATTTTGATATAACCTGAAAATTGATTTAGAATTGAAAAACGAGATGACAAATTGAATTTACTTGAATATTATTTACAATTAACGCTAATTATTATAGTAACAGAACATAACCTTCTGCGACAGTATTGGATTTCCAGCCTCCGTGACGTTTCGCTAGTTGTCTTTCGAGTGCATATCCGAGAATAATCGATACTTGCGGTTTTATAATGCTACAATGGTGATTTCTCATTGGCTGAACAACTGAACTATAATGTACTTTAACGACGTGCATTAAAGGGCTACTACCAGGTGTATAATTGCTACATTTCGGCATGGTCGAGCATAAAATAAATTATTATTATTATTATTATTATTATTATTATTATTATTATTATTATTATTATTATTATTAAAACACTTGTTACAGAATATTTAACGAAGATTGATGAAACTGGTGAATACAGTAATATGTACAACCGAATGTACACAGTTAATAAGAGGTAGAGTCGTTGTTTAAGTGTTGTGGTTCAAGCCGGGAGGTCGCGGGTTCGATTACTGACGGAATCACGGATTGTCAACATTAACATAATCCCTCTAGCCGCACTATGGCTCTGGGGTTCTTAACAGAAATAATATACATACGTATATACATGCATGCATACATACATACATACATACATACATACATACATACATATACATACATACATACATACATACATACATACATACATACATACATACATACATACATACATACATACATACATGCATGCATGCATACATACATACATACATACTGAGGGAAAGAAGACAGAGGACGGACACTGGAAAGTTTTCTTTTCTCAATCGTACTATCAGGGACTGGAATGCTTTACCTGTAGACTTACTAAAGGCTTACCAACAACCAAAAATGTATTTAAAAATAGGCTTAAGGACTTTACTAATAGACGGTAATTATACACAGTATTTAAAGGGTGTAAATTATATTTTGTTATTGAAGTGTTGTATCAGTGAAGAATTATGTTGTGTCAGTGAAGTGTGTTGTGTCAGTGAAGTGTATTGTGTAAGTGAAACGTGTTCCTGTCAGGGAAGCTTTATAGTTTATAGTGGCAGTGCAAAGTATTTGAACAGTGAAATGTTTTTGAAGTGTTAGTGAAATCAGGATAGAATCAGTGATATGTGTCGTAGTTCCAGTGCAGTGAGTGAGTTGACAGCGAAACGAGTGTAATGTGGAAAGGTACTTGTGCAGATATGAACATATCATACTCGTGGGTTTTAGTTCGAACTTAGGTTTAAGATACAAATTAGATTTATTTTAAGTGTTATTTTAAGTGATCGTCCTTCATTTAATTTTGGATATTCCCTGTTATTATTATTATTATTATTATTATTATTATTATTATTATTATTATTATTATTATTATTATTAGTATTATTATTATTATAAATCATTGTTAGTATTAATTATTAGTATTATTATTATTAATTGTATATTTAATTAATAAGTTTATTATTGTCATTATTGAGTGTAATTAGTTACCACTGCCACCGGTGTGAATAAATACATACATACATACATACATACATACATACATACATACATACATACATACATACATACATACATACATACATACATAGGCCTACACTGCACTTGTCGACAGCATCATAAACCCCGAGTCATTCTCTTGTACCTGGCCACATTGCATCGCTGTACCGTGTCGAATGGATTGGTTTATTATTTCCAGAGTGTGAAGGATACTGACGTATGACTGTTATAATATCATAAACTGTTTCTAGCTACAGCTGTCTGTGCCATCCGTTTGCTTTAAATATCGATCGTAATAGGATATCGTTAAATCAGCTATCCATATACTCCAGCACTATGTTCATTTTGCAATGGTTACAATCAAAACGACGAGTTTATACATTGTAAATTGACTAGCAACACTTAACAGCCACAGGTTTTACGGTTCTACATTCTTCATGGAATCGTAGAAAAAAATAGTGCAAGTTTTAAGTCATTGAAGCTTTAGACAGGCATCCTAAGTGAAGAAGTACCTATAAATTCATTACAAAGCAAGTCCAGGAGGAGATGTTATGCTATTTAACAGACTATGTATGTTGAAACGAACTTCGAAAAAAAAGTGACATGGATTAATAGGATCTCTATAATTGCGTGAAATGTTTATGTTTTAGGTTGGGTGCTCTGATCATCATCATCAGCTTTAGATCTTTAACGACTTGGTTCTTTTTAAAAGGATTGCATTATAACTAAGAATGAAATAAATTTAATACAATTTATGTGTGCTATTATTAATTATAATTTTTCCTTCATTTCTCTATTGAATATAGCCTATTATATACAAGTTAAACCGTAAGTAATGGCATTCATTTCAGGGGGTTATTCTTTGAGATATTTCAAATAAAAAATTTAGTGCAATTTTGCCCGTTTTTGCTTCCTTTTCGAGATAAAAATTGTTTTACATGAAACATTTCATAGTGTGATTTGGGAAAGCCATTGATTTAATTCCCAGTATGCTCAGTCAATTTAAGGGGAAGCAGAGGTGAAATTTTGAACAAAACTGAAGAAAAAATGAAAATTTGTTTTTTATTATCTTTATACACTATATTTTCATATTCCGATGTTAGGTTTTGATTTTGTGCCCTTTAAAAGTATGAAATTAAAACCAAGATAACTGTATTACTATATTATTCCCATAATAAACTAATACTTATCATTATTTATATACCTTCTCTGAACATATAAATAAAAATAAATATTGAAAATTTCTTACAATATGGTGCATGGAGCATTTTATATCAAACGATATAAAGATTTATAAAATTATTAATATTTACAGAACTATTGTACTTAGAAAGTTGAAACTTGGTATGTCCATTACTGATAACATACTTAGTATCCATGAACAGTTTCAAACAAATCGGATAAATGATGTGGATTTTGAAATATTCACCTCTGCCTCCTCTTAAGAGAGCAGTGTATTATGATAATGAAGCACAAAAGAAAGAAAAATAGTAACAAATTAATAAAGAAACGAGGAAAGGAAACCAATGTAATTAACAAACTGATATACTCGTATCTGATGATATTTTTTTCCCCTTTCTTAACTGTAAATGAGCACAAACGCTACTTAGGTGTAAATTTTCTGACGTTTTGTATATTCGATTCCCTAACTGTTTCAAATGTATATCATTTCACCTTTTAGGTGTGTTTCCAAATTACATGTAATACGCTTTGTCAAATCTGGCAATCTTTTCATAAGGGAAGCTAAATTTATATTATATTATATGACCAAACTGACAAAAGTTAAGTCGACCTGGTTGGCAAGTTGGTATAGCGCTGGCCTTCTATGCCCAAGGTTGCGGGTTCGATCCCGGGCCAGGTCGATGGCATTTAAGTGTGCTTAAATGCGACAGGCTCATGTCAGTAGATTTACTGGCATGTAAAAGAACTCCTGCGGGACAAAATTCCGGCACATCCGGCGACGCTGATATAAGCTCTGCAGTTGCGAGCGTCGTTAAAATAAACCATAACACACACACAAAAGTTAAAAGCTTGATCCACTTTAGCTTAGCAGTGTACGTACATATACTCGTAGTATATATAAAATGTTGGAAATAAATTTACACCGTATTTTAATCTATCAGAACTGTATTTTCAGGCGTGTTTTTACGCGCATTCATCTACATTATGAACATAATTCTGTTCACTGAAACTTGCAGCTCTGATGACGAGTCCAATGAAATCTTTCGGCAATAATTGGGGTTTTAATATATTTTAAATATATGTTTACAAGAATATCATTCGCAAAAAAAAATAATTTGTTCATTACAACGATTATGCTTACCGAACCAAAGCCTGAATAAATTCCAGCCACTGATCTCTTGGAAAAATAATAATCACGAATGATTGGATACACATGTAATATTAGTTGAAGTCAGCATGGCTGAGAAGCTTTCAAACGATTCGCTCAATGCTAAAATGGTATATAACTCTATAAGAATATGAAGCAGATACATTTATGCTTTACGGGATGAAAATAACACCGTTAGGGCCTGTTCACACGGTGCGGGAATGTCTCGAAACGGACATTTATTCGATTTGATTTGTGGCGGACAGTAATCTACATACGGTTCTAATTTTTCCGGTGAATAATGAAATTTAAGTTATGTACGGGAAAAAATTGGACCGTGTGTACACTTCTGTCCGGACAAAATCGATACAAATAAATTCCTGTACCGTGTGAACGGGGCCTTAGCATCTAAATGTCGCCCATACTGATTTGAATCACATTAACAGCATGACAAGAAAATCCTAAGACCAGTTTTGAGATCAGTAGTACTGTCTATAGACATTGTGTTACAAACTCTTACGACGCTAAAAGAATATCTGTCAGCAGATGGTATTCTAAGTACAGATAGGCCTAACTGATAAGTTGTCTTATTGATGACATCTATGCAATTTGTAGGAGTACGACGAACTTATGGCCCAGCCTATAGACTACATTTGTAACACTCTAAGTATAGTAATTAAGTATAATAATTGAAACGGTGATAACAAAAACCTTCAAGTCCACTTTGACGAAATTGAGATATCTATAAAGATATCCTTTCGTAATCCATTCAGCTAAAGAACTATGCAAGTATCTGAATTTAAGGTATCGGTTTTCATGTATTGTGTTTGAGAACCATTCAAGTCTGTAATGTTCTGTTTAGCCCCAGTCAAATCCCCGCACCGCGTACGAATGTAAATCCTTACTAGCGTCTTATTTTAAGAAGACTTTACGTTCCTTAGGAGGGAAAATTACTTGGCGTGTAACACACAGAAGTAGTGAACATAAGGAAAATTTGTAACTGTTTCTTTGAAATGTTCTGAGTTATGCAAAGATATTCCATATGTGCTAGAACTATCCTAACTTATATGTAATCTTCCTCGGCCTTATACAGGTCAATTGAAAATAAAGCTTGCCAAAGCTGGTGACATAAAGAAATATTTGGAATGCATTACTCAAAATCATCCAGAACATCAATATGGACACCATTAATTGAAGACCTCCCCTGCAGAAGGACGTAACATCAAATTCGTAAAACATATCATATATGTGGAGAAGGTAATTTTAAAGAATTGATTTATAACAATAAATTATTGCGTTCAATAGCTGAATAAACTTGTATCCTTGTTTAGTCAAATGGTTATGATCAGGCTTAGGATCTGGGACACTTTAGCAACCATTGTACGCACAACTTGACTATAGAGTTCCTTGAACATAGTCGACAGACATACTGTGAATGTAAACAACGACGTCAAAGTGCTGCGTTATATTCTGCTGTTAACAGTACAATCTAGTGACGATGCGAAAATGAAGTAGGATACATACCTCACAAGTTTTCATATCCCTCGGCGACGTTGAAGGCGTTAGCGTTACAATGAACAATCATTAATTGAAAATGCACTGTGATGGCCTGAGTTCTTTTCGTATGGAGAGACGGAAGAATACTGTACCTCTGGTCACGAACCGGATTGTACACTAACGAACAGGTAAACAAAACTCAACGCATCACCTCACTCCATCTGTACTCCGTTGCACTGTAAATTCACTTCAATCTAAAGTTGTCTCGGATCCTAAGCTTGATTATGATATTAAATATAGACCTAATGAAATATGCCCCTAAAATTGTTTTCTTTTCTCCTTAAACATGAATTACGTACAGTTTTGTTGGTTACATCCTTATTCCGGGGAGGTCTTCAATTATACTTTCTCTTACTGCGCACCCCGTGCTCAAACTACAACAAACTGTCAACAAGCCACTGGCGTAGCTCAGGCGGTAGCGTTTTTATTGTTTATGAGAGTTTCGCTAGAGCGTGGGTTCGATTCCCGCTTGTGTTGGTTACCTGGTTTGTTTTTCCGAGGTTTTCTCAAATTGTAAGGCGAATACCACAATTCTATGAAAGTTAATTAACCTAGCAGCTGGTACAGCGTCCTTAAATAACCAACTAAAGTACTGTTTAATATACAGGTACGCGTAACGACATCAGCTTCAATCTACAATCAAAGTCTTGTCTGTTCCCACTGCAGTGCACGCTCTTATTTTAATTCTGCATTACTTCTTTCATACACTATAAATTTCTACAAACAGCACTGCATGCGATATGAGTTTCAAGACAGCAGTAATGATCTCAATCAGCACAGAAGCACTCTCAACGTTATTTTGTCTGTAAGCTCAATTTTAAACAAAAGAGACGTGCTGTTAAATCATACCAGGGTTCATTCACGTCAGGAATAATGCAGTGCTATCCGACTGCGTCCAATATTCTCACTTTAATACTTTTATATCGTTCTTCCGGAACTGGAGTACGGTTGTGTTTCTTGGAGTCTTAAATTACGGTTTAGTATTCTTCTTAGTTTTATGGTTTACATAAAAATGCGTTATTTATTGAAGAATGGGAGAGGTGGACAATACAAACTTGGAAAAAAAGAGGACACTGCAGTGAACACATTTATCTACCCCATAAAACAAAACAATGTAGGCATGCGGGACTAAAGTACTGTTCCTTCTGGTTTATATTAAAGCATCTAGATGTTGCAACAGTTGTATAAATAGTCCCTTGAAACCATTTAAAACATTACAGTTATTTATTTAGTTGAGCTATCTATGCACACAGCTTTATTTCTTTTCTTTCCTCTTCGTTGAAAGGAATAATAACAGCTCAAATTGTATCATCATTGTTATTATCTCATCATATTTGTAATCACCATCAACATCACTCTAAATAGATTACATCTTCATATTATCCATTCTCTTACAAGATATTCTACATTTCATCAGCCTTTCGAATTTCATGTACAAACTACTCGCAATTTTGTTAAATCCTTTGGCTTGATTTTACGAGAACTAGACCCGGCTCGTAGGCTTACTTTAGCCCATTGTGCGCCTTATATAAGTAGGGAAAGAAGTTTATACATCAAAACATTACCTAGAAGCGGCTACAGGTTTAAAGAATACTGTCTATAGGATGACGTTACTTGTTTCTTTTCTATATGGTGAAGAATCGGTAGAGTCCACACCTTTGGAGTAACGGCTAGCGCGTCTGGTCGCGAAACCAGGTGGCCCGGGTTCGATGATTCCCGGTCGGGGCAAGTTACCTGGTTGAGGTTTTTTCCGGGTTTTCCCTCAATCCAATATGAGTAAATGCTAGGTAACTTTCGGTGCTGGACCCCGGGCTCATTTCACCGGCATTATCATCGTCATCTCATTCAGACGCTAAATAACCTAAGATGTTGATAAAGCATCGTAAAATAACCTAGTAAAATAAAAAAAAGAATCGGTAGAACAGAGAAAAATTCTCTCCGGCACCGGGATTCCAACTTTACGTGCTGGCGCTTTATTCACCAAGCCACACCGGATTCAAGTTCCGATGCCGGATTGAATCCCTCTCATTTTTAAGTTCTACCTACCGTGTTCCCCTTTGCTGACCTACCCTCGTGTACCGTCTCACAGTATGTGTAACAGTAGACACAATGTCCAACCACAAGTACAGAGGTGCACTCATTACGAGTGACTAAGTGGCCGGGGTCCGACGGAACATGGTGCCGTCTTGAATCACAAAGTGATTACTTACGCTTTATCATATTGCTATGATGTACCGAAGTATATATGCAGTTTAGTTTACTAACTTACTACCACAGAAATCAAATAAAACATAAATCTAATTGACATGAATATCGTATTCGAAGATAAAAGTCTACTTTCCCATTGATTGAGCCTAAATGTCATACAAGTGCAGCTCTTAAACATGGTGCTAGCTTCGGCCCAAGACTTTATAATAAAATTACAAACCATTTTCCAAATTTGAAATATTTTAAAATTGAAGCTTTTAAAAAATAAATTTATAAAATTATTCATGATACATAATATTAACAAATGTGTGTATTTTTTATCTTTTATTTCTTCGACTATATTCATATTTTTATTAAATATCACTGGCTTCTGTCTGATTGTCAATTTATATTAAATGTGTTTTTCTCTCTTTTTCTCTTTCTTCTTTTGTTGGTTTTGTGTGTTATTTATTGGTTTGAATTAAGTTACTGTATTTAGTGAATTGTCCTTGTAAATTTTATGTTATATTTTTGGCTAAGACACGCACCTGACACTTACACGAGCCTGGCTCTTACGGTAATGGCTAGAAACAATTTTGTTTTATAATTTTAATTTGTACTCACTAGCTAGCTAGTTAAATTAGAGCACTGGTTTCCAACCGCCTATGCTTGTTTTGTTTTGGCATGTTCGCTAACAGCAGACCTGCAGTGTGTACGCTGCGCTATACTCCATACATTACTACACTGTTGCGGATTGCTTGGAGCCTCTAGGCAACCAAACGCAGGACTTTACTCATCAGTAAATGATTTTAATTATGTGTTCTTTGTCTCAGTTTCTGCCGCTTTAAATACGAATAGCGAAACAGAGATTTTAAACATAAAATATATTAATACCAAGGCAACCAAATGAATTAATATATACAGGGACATCATTTAATTTTCCTTCAACTTTTCATTGTACCTGAGATTTTCAATGTACTTCACTCCCACCCCTTCTACTAACGAAGTTCCAACTGTCCTCCACACAGTACCAAGGCCGCAGTACTGAGTTAGTGATTATAGTACGTTTCAGAAATATGTTCGCGTTTTCCTGTGACGAAAACTTCCAATATTGAATCTTATTTTAGTACAGGTACTGTCGTCCGTTTGCCTATGTCGCATCTCGATTTCCCCCACCTGCTTCTCCTCGCTCCACTGTAAAGACTAGTGGCTGGGCTTTCT
The DNA here is from genome assembly GCF_040183065.1 of Periplaneta americana. Classification (NCBI taxonomy): domain Eukaryota; kingdom Metazoa; phylum Arthropoda; class Insecta; order Blattodea; family Blattidae; genus Periplaneta; species Periplaneta americana. Next base: position 40,330,543 of record NC_091123.1, read on the forward strand.
TAGCTCTTTTCTGAAAACATTAATTTCTGTTAGGAATTAATTGGACGTCTACGTAATATGCAACTGTTTAAAATAACTTAAATAAAAGGGCCTCTTTAAGTAATTAACTATCACGTGATTCTCCCCCCCTTTCTACGATCCTGCGACATAACCACTTGGACGGACAAATGATAGCATGTCTGAGTAATTTTATCTGTGTTGGTCGGGCAGAAGTGAAGACTGAATTTACAGTATGTATGGTACTCTTTTATAGAGTAGGTACAGAATTATTTCAACATGAGTTACTAAGTATGAAGGACGAAACTGGTAATTGGAATTAGATGCAATAGTCTATAGTGCGATAATAGGCACAAAAGAACTGAAGCCTGTATCGAAATGAACGGCCACCATTTTCAAAAATGTGTTTAAATATCCATATTATGATTATTTTTCAATTTAACTTCATTCTTTATATTGTACGCTAATGTGCTGTAGATAGTATAAAATACACTGCATAATGAATACGTTCGCATGGATAACTTAGTTCGTGAGAAAAACACTTATTATTAATACTGTACTGTATTTTGATTAAACAAAACCTAATGAAAATTATCACACTCAAAATCGCGATAGGCTATTTCCTACTTTACGTAAATGGATGAACTACTTTTCTTCCCTCCTGTGCCTAGTAAAGTGATTTGTTTGTATTTTACGCCAGTATCATCGAACTCCAGTCGAGGAAGGAGGTAACAAACGGTGTTTCCGGGTCTCAATCATTAATCCAAAGGTATAGCCAGGTTAATATTGAAAATGTTAGTAAAACTAAAATTATATCCTTGTACAAATAAAGCATATTTTTGGACGTAGTCCCTTTCAGCACGAAATCAAAACCATACTAAACATATGGCTAATACCTTACAGGCCGAATCGACCAGTTGCAACTCATTTCAGCAACAATTTCAATGTCGCATGTTTGTTCTCCACGCTGCTCTGAAAAGAGAGGGCTGCCACGCAATTCGGCTGTATTTAATGGTTATCATTTCCAGGGCAGTGGAAGCCTCAGCTGCTCGGAACTCTGACTACAGGGTTCCTCGAAACCGACGCACCGTAAAAACATAAAAGTGAACATATTCAAAGCTGCAATACGTAATTCTTGAAAATGCATTCATAAATAAAACTGGCGTAATCTAGAAGTAATGCGTGTGACCTGTGCTTCAAGGTTGCGATCGAGTGTGGGTTCCAATCCTGGTCGGGATGAATTTACTACTCTTCCGAGGTTTTTCCTAACTGTAAAGCGAATATCTAGTAATTCCCAGGCAAATTCTCAGACTCATAAGAAATGAAGTTGTGCTAGAAAGAGTGAATGAAGAATGAATAATGATGAAACTGTTCAGGAGGACAAAAAGGAATTGACTGGGGTCACTGGCTAAGAAGAAACTGCTTTCCGAAGGATACACTAAAAGAAATAGTGAATAGAAGAAAAGTTCGGAGCAGAAGAATATATCGGATGATAGACAACATTGAGATATATTATGGATCGTATGCAGAGACGAAAAGGAAGGCGGAAAAGAGGATTGAGGGAAAATCCCGTAAAAACCTCAACAAAGTAACTTATCCCAACCAGCAATTGAATGTTTCTTAATAATAAGTTGTACAGAGACATCATTTTATTTTTACTAACATTTTTAATATTAACCTGTCTATAGTCTATACCTTTAGAGAACCGGAAACACCGCTTGCTCCCACCTCCAAGACTGGAGTTCGATGATACTGGCGTAAAACACAAATCACTCTACTAGGTATAGGAAGGAAGAAAAGTAGTTCATCCATTTACGTAAACTAGGAAATATCGCGATTTTGAGTTTGATAATTTTCATTAGGTTTTTCTTTAATCAAAGTACAGTACTGTATTAAGAATAATAAGTGTTTTTACTCACGAAGTGAGTTATCCATGCGAACGTATTCATTATGCAGTGTATATTATACTGTCTACAGCACATTAGCGTACAATATAGAGAAAGAAGTTAAATTGAAAAATAATCATAATATGAATATTTAAACACAATTTTGAAAATGGTGGCCGTTCATTTCGATACAGGCTTCAGTTCTTTTGTGCATATTATCGCAATATAGACTATTGCATCTAATTCCAATTGCCAGTTTCGTCCTTCGTACTAGTAACTCATGTTGAAATAATTCTGTACCTACTCTACGTACTGTAAATTCAATCTTCACTTCTGCCCGACCCGAAAATATAAAATTACTCAGACATGCTATCTACTGTCCGTCCAAGTGGTTATGCCGCAGGATTGTAGAAAGGGAGGAAATCACGTGACAGTTAATTACTTAACGAGGCCCTTTTATTTAAGTTAAATTAAACAGCTGTATAATATTACGTAAACTTCCAATTCCTAAGAGAAATTAATGTTTTCAGAAAAGAGCTAAGACAGCCCAGCTATTACAGAGGGGCGAGCAGAAGCAGGTGGGGGAAATCGGGATGCGACGTAGGCAAACGGACAGTACCTGTGCGAAAATATGATTCAATATTGAAAGCTCTTTCGTCACTGGAAAACGCGAACATATTTCTGGAACGTACTATACTCAGTAACTCAGTACTGCTTACTATCTGCGGTCTTGGTTCTGTGTGGAGTTGGAACTTCGTTAGTAGAAGGGGTGGGAGTGAAGTACATTCAAAAACTTAGGTACAATAAAAATTGAAGTAAAAATAAAATGATGTCCCTGTATATGAGAGTAATCATATTTCGTTTAAAACTTTCAGGCTATATTTTTGTTAAAAATTATCGATAGAAGTGTTTTCGATCATGAACATGAACAGTATGAAACGAAATAAGCTTAGATCTATTTGATACAAATGAATCAGTATATTCTTAGCTTAAACTGGAATAATAATGTAATGATATTCAAGATATGGGTTGCATACTTCTACAGTGGCTAGAATTCTTCACAATAAATAAGACACTTCTAATAAATATGGGTTCAAAAACCAATACCTACGAAGCTTCAAGAACTTTATTGTTATTGCTACAGCAAATGCTCGAGTGATTTTTGCATAGTTTTCAGCCATTCGTCTCAGAGAGAGAATCATGCTTTCATTCCAGAATTCCTGGATTCTTACAAATCTACTGACAGACATTCACATTCTGTTGGTGTAATGTCTCCAAGCGATTGATTGACCTTCAATGCTAGAGCGTTAAGTGCCGTCCTCCGAACTTAGCGTAAGATGTAAACACATCGCAATGAGATGTTTTGTTCTTCACATTCGACATATTGTAGCTTCACTCTACTAGCGGAAAAGTTATCTGTAACTTCGAAGATATTGCTTTATAGGGCTGTGCTCATTATGCTTTTATTTTTGGTAAATATTATACAGACGTGGACAAATTATTAGACTAAATTAATTATATGTGCAACGAAGCTGTATTTATCGGTAGAAACAAAAATTGTACTTTACACAGAAATAATGAACAGAAAATTGAGTCTTGAGGTTACTAATATTTTGTGAACATTCCCTTATTCTTTATTAACACGTTGATTTTGTCAGGGATGCTGGAAACCAAAGTTTGACGCTTTCTTTGAATATCAGCATTATTTAGCCAGATATCAGTCAGTGCCTAAATGAGTCCATGTTTTCTTGTAAGCCTCTTTTTGTTCACTTTCTTCTTCAGTATAGATCACAGATTTTCAATTTCGTTCATGTCCGGTCTTCTTGCAGGCCATGGGAGAATATCTTCTGCAGTATATAATTAAAACACCAATAGTACCAACATAGCCAGAAAAAATATACTTAACCATTGGAAAAATATACCAGAAGATGTAAACAATCATATTTACAACAATAGAGATTCTGTGAATTATACTGATAGTTGATATGACGAATTATATTATGTTTCCAAGAAAACGTTTTAGTCTAATAATTTGTCCACGTCTGTATAGAGTCAAACTTTAATGTTTTTTTAACATGGTGCAAAATCTTAGATTCTCAACAAAATATCCTACTTGCCATTTATTTTACGTAGGCAAAGCAATATTGTTTCCGATATAAATAAGAATTCTATATAAAACACAACAAAGTTAAAAAAAATGTGTTGTCAATTGCTTTGTACGTATTTTGTTTTTCAATTTTTAACTAAAAATGTCATTATTCTTACGCATTTATCACAAAAATTGTTACAAATCACACGACTTTAGGAATTTGATTCTTTAGAGCTTAATTATGCATCCTAATACACAGTTTTGAATAATTTACAAGAATGGTGTGATTTGTAACAATTGTTGTGATAAATACGTAAGAAAAATACAATTTGCAGTTAAAATTAAAAAAAAAAAGATCTCTACAAAGCAACTATGAACTTCACTACATACTTTTAGCTTCAGAATACTAGCTAATTAAAGAAATGATACTCCAGAATAGTTCATTCTTTATCTGTAATATTCTTTTATCCTTAAAACTAAAGAATAATGGTATTTTACTAACAATTTCAAATTAGTGTAACTCTGAAAATATTGAGATTAGGACACATGTTTATATGATACTTTTTGTTCCGAATGTTTTCGGTAATAAGCTCCGTAAGTGGCGGTAAATCCTCGTGAATCACCCTGTATATTGTGTCCCACGCCGTAACGTTATGCGCTGGTTCGAGTCCTCATGTGGAAGGAATTTTCTCATGAAATTTCGGCCAGTGTATGGGACCGGTATCCTCCCAGCATCGTGACGAATTTGGAGAGCTACGACAGGTAGCGATATCAGGTTCCGTGAGCCAATTATAATGACTGGGTGGACCATCATACTAACCACGAACTCGGGTCCGTGGTCGTTATAAGCCAGTGATCAGCCAACTAAGATACTGAGGTGACCGCGATTTGTTGTAATTGCTGCGATATCATCAATAAAAACGATGAGGAATTATATTTTTAAACACCGAGTGTAATTCTGTTCTGACACGTTTTAGAGCAAAGAACCCACTCCACTACTTCCTGAACCATGCATCAACGTTGTTGATCTATGGGCGTACAATTCCTCAAAAAGGATTCCCCAATGTGTACAAAATCGTGAGAGTGCACTGTGAAATGACACCATCAATATTCAGCTGAATTTTTCGCATTTATACATCGACGCCGCAGGGCATGAAGCGAGGTTATCCAACTAGAAAATACGGCGGCTCGTTAATGCCTTCAAACCTGCCCACAACAAGCAATAATTATCAGCAACGTCCTCGGTGGAATAATTTATAATTTCGATCACGGTCGGCGATGTAATGCAGTTCCGACCATAAGATGGATGAACACATTAGCGATTATATTGAGTCTTATCAAGAAGCGAGTCTCTTCCAATAGGTCGTTAATGTTGTAAGTTATTCATTAAAAATCCCCAAGAGCGCTAACAGAAACACTCAAGTTTTGTCTAGATGCATTGATATGAAGAAGAAGCTGCGTGTTAACAATAGAAGAAGATGGCATTTACTTTCTCTTATACGCATTGCTTCAAAAGTAACTTTTAATTAAAATTAAAATTGAATGAGGGGATTTTGAAGTAAAAATTCAGACATGTCAAGCATTGTGTTTAGAAAGGAATATTTTTAGGGAGTCATTCACCGTCTTGCACTCCAATATTTTTGTACGATGTCAACTTCTTGTAGCAATGTTGTTCATATTTTGAAGTGTTCCATGTTCATCTCTTCATTTGCATCACATAATACACAGGCGGATGTATGAGTAATTCCTATCTTGTGCAGTTGGCAATCATGACCTGTTATCAACTTGCATATCGCATCAGCAGATTTAGGCCTACGTGGTCCTTGGTGGAAATGTTAAATGTTATGTTTCATTTAACGACGCTCGCAACTGCAGAGGTTATATCAGCGTCGCCGGATGTGCCGGAATTTTGTCCCGCAGGAGTTCTTTTACATGCCAGTAAATCTACTGACATAAGCCTGTCGCATTTAAGCACACTTAAATTCCATCGACCTGGCCCGGGATCGAACCCACAACCTTGGGCATAGAAGGCCAGCGCTATACCACCTCGCCAACCAAGTCGATTATCTCGGGGTTAGTCAAAATCTCCCAGGTCTCATCTTTTCCTCCATCCGAATTTTGTTGTTTATGGGCAGATCTGAATATTCTATTTTGATTAATTCTTTTACAGGATAAAATGTAAGTCCATTATTAGATGGTTGTAAGATTTCAGTGCCTTTTCTAGTCAAAAAATCTGCTGTTTCATTTCCCTTTACATTACGATGGGAAGAAATCCACTGTAAATTGTTTTCTGCTTTTTTTTTTTTGTTAGATAATAGATCATTTTCTTACAAACAAAATATTTCTGTAACTATTGCTGTGCGAGTTATGGTATGAAAATTGTTATTTATAAAACAAGAATACAAATAGACACATTTTTGCACGCGTGAGAGGCTTTTTAAACACAAGTGCAGTAATGAGTCGCTTTGTTTTGTTGCATACATAATTTTTTCACTACCAAGTATTTTGAATAAACATTAGGTATGAATTTTTCAGTTCCTGTGAAATTTAAAAATACTAAACTATGAATAATTATTGCGTTGCTAAGACAGTAAGTAAATACCAAAAAATCATTAGTCGTCATCGACTGCTGGAAGAAACATTTCAAGAGATATGAAGAATTTGAATGTTCGACAAATAAGACAACATCTGAAGGAGAACGAATATAATGAGTTGTATTCATACTCTCATAAAGAAAAAGGTGTTGAATTATTTTCAGAAGTACCACCTGCCAATGCTTGGATTATTAAAAAGCAAGGTCTTTTCAGTTCAGAGTGGGGAGATATGATAAAAATGACAGCCATGGTAGCGCCAGTTCGAGCTCTTCCAGGACGTTCCACAGGCACATTCCACTGCAGACACTGTAGTGAGCTTGAATCCTTACTTCATGTGCTTGGGAAGTGTCCTCAGGGAGAAATCTTAAGAATAAAACGACATAACATCATTCGTTCCCTTCTTGTTGCTGCTCTCCGAAACAAAGGTTTGGAAGTTTATGAAGAAGTTCATTGTTTGGCTGATCAAGATAGCGTACGGAGGATTGAAATCATCGCCATCAATAGGAAAAAATCTGTAGCAGAGATCATCAGCCCTACAATACGCTTTGAACAGTCCAAAGCACAACCTATGGATATTGATAAAGAGAAAAAAGAAACATACGAATCAACAATACCATACTTCCGTAACAAATACAACGTCCAAAGTATCACAGTGACAGGTCTGCTGTTGGAGGCCCGAGAAACAGTCCCTAAATTGTTTGTGACGTGGAAAGGGAAATATAAATTAGGCAAAGATATTCAAGACGAAATTGTGCAAAACATAATTAAATACTCAGTTGTCATCTTTAAAATCATCTGTATGGTAAACACTCCAGATAATTCTTTAATTATATATTTGTGATTGAAAATCTGTATTTTATCTTAAATTTTTATCTATCTATCTATCTATCTATCTATCTATCTATCTATCTATCTATCTATCTATCTATCTATCTATCTATCTATCTATCTATCTATCTATCTATCTATCTATCTATCTATCTATCTATCTATCTATCTATCTATCTATCTATCTATCTATCTATCTATCTATCTATCTATCTATCTATCTATCTATCTATCTATCTATCTATCTATCTATCTATCTATCTATCTATCTATCTATCTATCTATCTATCTATCTATCTATCTATCTATCTATCTATCTATCTATCTATCTATCTATCTATCTATCTATCTATCTATCTATCTAATCTATCTATCTATCTATCAATCTATCTATCTATCTATCTATCTAATCTATCTATCTATCTATCAATCTATCTATCTATCTATCTATCTATCTATCTATCTATCTATCTATCTATCTATCTATCTATCTATCTATCTATCTATCTATCTATCTATCTATCTATCTATCTATCTATCTATCTATCTATCTATCTATCTATCTATCTATCTATCTATCTATCTATCTATCTATCTATCTATCTATCTATCTATCTATCTATCTATCTATCTTATCTATCTATCTATCTATCTATCTATCTATCTATCTATCTATCTATCTATCTATCTATCTATCTATCTATCTATCTATCTATCTATTTATCTGTCTGTCTATCCTATCTATCTATCTATCTATCTATCTATCTATCTATCTATCTATCTATCTATCTATCTATCTATCTACCTATCTATCTATCTATCTATCTATCTATCTATCTATCTATCTATCTATCTATACTTTTTTTCATGTGCCCAATCACATACAACCATTATTGTAAATTGTGTGTTATTCTGTGTCTATAGGCAAGCCTTGGAAGGTCAGATAGTGAAAATAAAATAAAATTTGGGACATTCGCTAATAACTTTTGTCATGAATGTTGGCAGCTTCTTCAAAGGCAAACGATGCTGCCAGCATAGCAGCTAGAAAGTAACTGCTAGTTGTACTATTTTTCAGTTCCGAAATTTTAAACAAAGTTGGCAAAAGAAAATTCAACCTGGCAACTAGAAAATCACTATAATCCACTAGCATGTGTAGTAATAGGGGGGAAATTGTTAGGTTTGTCCCTTATGGTATAAAGTAAGAAGATTCGGCCTGTAGAGATGAAGATCGCTCAAATGGCATTACAGTTAAATACAAGTACGTAGCTGGTCATAACAAATAGAGAAGTCTGTGTGCCATGGTTCTCTGCCGACAGAGTGACGCGCGTCTTCCCCTTCGCTGCGCGACATGAAACGGCTCTTTTTCTTTTTTTGCCCGAGCCGTGAGCCATCGGCCCTGCGGCTGCGCAGCCTCAATCAGCCTGCGGTGCCTGATTTATATGTTTCACGTAAAAACACTGCAGTCATTAACGGGCATTAGTGTTAAGTCCACAACTTCGGTGCGGGGGCAGGCGTAATTTCAAATACAGGGTGTTTCTAAAAAATCACAATCACGGAAAATCACTGTGCCGGGTTGACGTTCAATGTTGTGCCGGTGAAGACTTAGCGTGTTCCTGAAAATATTGTATAGTATCAGGGGCATCATTTAAGTTTTTCTTTGCGAGGGAGGGGGCAACATTTTTTGGGGAAGATCTTATAAATACATCGCGTAGCATACTTTCTCCATATTTCCTTTGAAATGAACTATTTTTCCATATCTTAAACTGGGTAAATTTGACAATAAAACAAAATTTATTTAAAACATATCAGATAAGGATATACTGAACATATTTTTAAAGTTCATTTCTTATGCATTTGTTTATTATTTTAGGTCACAAATATGACATAATGATATATTTTTCTTACTTTATGGTCAGGTTTACTGAACTTTACTGTATATCTTTAATTTATAAACTTAGGCCTAGTTTTTAACTTCTTATCCTTTTCACTCGATGCGTAATTTAGATTTACTTGTTTATGTGATGTAGGTACAACAAATGGACACACACAATTTTATGATAAATAAATTTTAATTTTAGTTAACAAGAAATGTACTTTTATTCACAATAAGTAACAACAGCAACAGGTCCACACCTGTGGAGTAACGGTCAGCGCGTCTGGCTGTGAAACCAGGTGGCCCGGGTTCGAATCCCGGTCAGGGCAAGTTACCTGGTTGAGGCTTTTTCCGGGGTTTTCCCTCAACCCAATACGAGCAAATGCTGGGTAACTTTCGGTGCTGGACCCCGGACTCATTTCACCGGCATTATCACTTTCATATCATTCAGACGCTAAATGACCTATATGTTGATACAGCGTCGTAAAATAACCCAATAAAATAAGAAAAAACAACAACAGATATAGCAAAGAGTAAAGTCTTGGTTTCTTTTGGGAAAAGTGATTAAGTAGCTCGTCTTTTTTTATTTCTTAATCGTTTAAAAAACAATGGACTATTTTAATATATAAAGTACAGATGTCACATCTTTTCTCCAGTAGTGGACCTACTAATCAATTATTATTTTACCATCTTAAATGGCGCCTCTGCATAGGATATTCTTCTGTTAAATAAATTGGCCATAACATTAAATAAATAACAATACAATTAAAAAGCCTCTGATTGAGGTTCTGGCTAATATGTAGGCTACATCTATTATCAGGCAATACATCTCGCTTGACGATATGTGTAGGAGGAAGAACAATTGTTTGTATGCATCTGAAATCTGACTAATGTAATAGGATGTAGCTTTTCGGCGATGTATGCAATGGAGGGGGAAAGGAACTGGCCATCCTACTCCATTATCTCCTGGCCTAGTTGTTTCATAAGTGGTGCCTTGTTAGTATCTCTTGTGAGGTTCAGATCTGTCTTCGGACAGTTGACTAAACAACAACAATAACAATAAGTCACCCCAGTTTTACATTAAACTCTGGAATACAAAAATAATTTTCTTTCACTTGTTAAACGGACTCTATGAGAATGTCTTCCAAGAATAATGAAATATTTCCAAGTTATAGGATTAAGGCGGCAAGGAGTCCACCGGTGTGGAGTGACAGTTAGAATATCTGACCGTGAAACGAGCGGGCTCGGATTCAAATCTTAGTTGCGACAAGTTCCCTGGTTGAGATTTTATCCGTAGTTTTCCCTCAACCCATTAAGATCAAATGCTGGGTAACTTTCGGTGCTGGACCATAGACTCACTAGCACCTTCATGTCATTCAGACGCTAGATAATCATAGCAGTTGATAAAGTGCCGTAAAATAACCAGTTACAAAAAAATACGCCAAGGAAAAGCCCTGGAACGTCTATAAAACATTGAGCCCGAAACGGATCAACCAATGCAATAATAGTTCAAATACATGTATAGCGGTACGATGATGATGGTGGTGGTGGTGGTGGTGGTGGTGGTGGTGGTGGTGGTGGTGGTGGTGGTGGTGGTGTAAAGATAATATGGAGAGGTGGCCAAATTATTTAAAAATGTAAAAATTCGTATGTGGAGGGATCTTTAGATAAATTGTTTTTTTATAAAAACACAGAAATGACTCATAAAATGTAATTTTGCTCTCATTTTGCAGAAACATACACATTTCGCATTTTATCGAGGATTAAAAACTACGCTAATATAATTAAAATGCTTTTAAACATGAAATTAGTTATTCTCACAGAATTTGGGAGCATTTCGCACTTATGTTAATTGCGAAAATCTATTGTCTCTAATCATAACACCAGTAGCGGCACCACAAATACCATGGCCATAATTAAAATAATTGCAGTTATTACCCTCGTAGCAACAGATGTCGTCATTCATCAACATCATCACCTTCACAGTCATCATTACTATCATCACTATCAACAATACCGTAATTAAAATCGTCACCACTACCATCATCACTTCCAGACATGACCATAACTATCACCACAGTCATCAACACCATCACATCACATTCATAAACATCATCATCACCATTGTCGCTCAAGAATGGGACTCATTGATATTTGCTCATTTTTGTGATAATTTTAAACAACAAATAGGCTAGGGCAGTCTCGGCTAATTTCGTGATACTAAGGTTTTAGTGCAAAAATAAGGTTCAACTTAAAAAAAATAGTGTATTTAATGTACGTACATTATTAGGTTTCAGGAAGTTACATGTCAGCATTTTTATCTCAAATGAATTTATACAGTAATTGAAGCGTCGCGTCGCCTGGAACAACGTTGTAAGTTACAAAATTTTCATTCGGCGTGTTTCCGTGTAATAATGTTGTAATATGTCATGTTACCTTGCTATACTCTTTGGCTTGCAACTGTCCATCAATGCAGTACGTGAAATTTGTCCACTCAAAAGTTTGCTACCCTATAAGAACAACGTTGTACGTGTACACATTTTTGCAGCTCCTGTAAATTTTACCAAATGTAACTTATAACGTTGTTCCAGCCGACGCTTCAATTACCAACAAGCCATACAAATAAAGAAAAACATTTAGCATTGTAGAAGGGTTGGTATAATTCTGTGACAGTACAAGGATATTTTCATGATAGTCCTTAAATTCAAAATATTTAGTCATATTCGGTCAAATTTTAAATTCCTCAGTTAGATTCATACTACAACCCAAACAATTAAAGTTCTTTCTGTATTCTGAAAGGTATTGATATGTAGCATGAGACCACTGACCCACAACCGACACAATGAATCCATCTTTCACCATACATGTCGTTTTCGAAATTTTCTCAGCAAGATCCCCACAAAAATCATTAGGATTATCACTCGGCGTTTCTTTGAGCACAGATATTCTTTATTTGATTCCTGAAGATGATGCTGTTTCGTTGTTAACCTCTTTTAACTCACAAGCAAACATTCTGATGGGGGCAGATAAAAAAATTAAATTTTTTTCTTTCACCATGTTAATAATGTCAAAAGAAGTGCTTATACAAATTTTGGCCACTCGACCACAATTATGAGGGCCATAAAAAATAAGATCGCCAGGGACCATTAACAGAAAGAAAACACGATTTCATTAGAAAAAATTATAATTATTGGAACAAACACAGCAATTGTTGAGCTATTTTTCAACATATTCCCCAACAGAACTGAGACATTTGTCATATCATGGAATCGACAGAGAGGTGCACACGGCTGTCAAACGCTGGTTCCGATCCCAGGCGGCTGACTTCTAAGACACAAGGATACAACAATTGATCCCATGGTATGATAAATGTCCCAATTCCAGTGGGTGATATGTTGACAAATAACGCAAAAATTGTTGTGTCTGTTTCAATAAATCTTTCCATGCAATTGTGTTTTTTCCTGTAAACGGCCCCAGGGAAAATTACTTTCTGGAGGGCCTCGTAATTACGGTCGAGTGACCAAAATTTGTATAAACACTTGTTTTTACATTATTAGCATAGTGGAAGAAAAAAAATTAATCTTTTTATCTGCCCCCATCAGAATATTTGCTTGTCAGCTGAAAGGTTGGAAATGCCTTTCTCCTTGACTGCTGCTTTGATACCTTCTCGTCCTCTATATTACTATGTACATCTTCTGTCGTTTATACTATATCATCAGAATTACATTTGTGGCTGGTATAATTTCATTATAAATTTAAATAAAAATATCACGAAATTAGCCGTGTCACGAAATTAGCCGAGTTTGCTCTATGAAATTCGGCACCCGGTTATATATTCAACACGGTACAAGGCTACGGTTCAACACAGATGACATAGCACAAACAAAACAATGTGGAAAACGTATTATATGTCTTTCACGAAATATGCAAACACACAAAAACACATCCAAATGAAATTCTCAACACACAACTCAATTTCAGAACATTCACATCTTTGACTCCACATTCCACTACACAAACACTACAGGAAACAAAACAAAAGGCGCCAAGACCAGCAACAACCAGTTCTGATGATGGCCAATAGCAGGCCGAAACATGTTAACAAGGTAACATAAAATTTAACACGTGAAAGACATATAATACGTTTTCAAAATTGATATAGTGTTAAGAGTTGTGTAATCAAGATGTATAAAAACAATGTGCTTGTGAAAGAGAGATAAATTTCCAATTCTTCACCTGAAATCGAGCCCAGATCTGCTCGATTTTTAGCCAAATATACTGCTTCAGCCACCGTGTAGATTTCATTAAATTAAGTGAATAAGGATATTTCCATAATTACATCTACCGAAGCTAAATATAAATACCGGTACACACCTAATTTTTTAATTAAAAGATTGATTTTTTTCGACTCTGGCACAAATTTAACTAACAATGCTTGTGATACTAGAACACAGAAATAGACTCGACTTTTAAGACATATTTTGTATGATATTAAATGCTATAGTTTGACACATAGGCCCTAATTCCTTCACGAAAAATTACATTAGACGTCCGTTCCTGATTTGTAAGTCCACTGGCTTTCTACTCATATACTGACCGTTCTGATTAAAGTGCTAAAGTGCACAGGTAGGGTGTAAATCAGAAAGCGCTGGGAATTCGCAGCTGAACGCTATTAATTGTGATTTACAGCGGCAAGAGGCTCCGTCACCTCGTCTCGTTCCCATCAACCTCAGCTCTCGGCGATGCGCTTATCAAATACGCTTCTACACCAGCACCTCAGTTCTAGGTGCCTTCTCTGTGCGTGAGCACCCTGGAAATTGAAAAAACTAGTCCATCTAGTCCGAGAGAGAGCGATAGAATGGATCGATAGAGAGAGATCCGGTATAAAGAGAGAAAAAACTGAACCAACTAGACCGAGAGACAAGATTAACTACGATGAGAGAGAGACTGGACCGACTAAGCTGAGAGAGAAAGAGAGTGTGAGATTGGACCAATTTGGTTGAGACAGATTGGACTAATTGTTTGAAACACTGGACCGATTAGGCTGAGAGAGAGAGGATCAACTAGCTGAGAGAGATAAACTGGACCAACCAGCAGAGAGACAAACTGGACTAACTACCTGAGACTGAGACTAGACCAAAGAACTGAGAGAGACGGAACAAATAGCTAAGAGAGACTGGACCAACTAACTGAGAGAGAAAGAGAGTGTGAGATTGGATCAATTTGGTTGGGACAGACTTGACTAATTATTTGAAACACTGGACCGATTAGGCTGAGAGAGACTGGATCAACTAGCTGAGAGAGATAAACTGGACTAACCAGCAGAGAGACAAACTGGACTAACTACCTGAGACTGAGACTAGACCAAAGAACTGAGAGAGACGGACCAAATAGCTAAAAGAGACTGGACCAACTAACTGAGAGAGAAAGAGAGTATGAGATTGGACCAATTTGGTTGAGACAGACTGGACTAATTACCTGAGACACTGGACCGATTAGGCTGAGAGAGACTGGCTCAACTATCTGAGAGAGATAAACTGAACCAACCAGCAGAGAGACAAACTGGACTAATTACCTGTGACTGAGACTAGACCAAAGAACTGAGAGAGACGGACCAACTAGCTAAGAGAGACTGGACCAACTAACTGAGATAGAGAGAGAGAGAGGGATAGGATCAACCAGCTTAGAGACTGAACCAACTAGCTGAGAGAAAGACTAGACTAATTAGACAGAGAGACGACCAACTAGCTGAGAGTGATTGGAACGATAAGGCTAAGGGAGAGACTGGACCAACTACCTGGGAAAGAGAGATTAAACCAACTAGCTAAGAGAGACTGAACCAGTTAGATGAGAGAGAAGGAGACTGAACTAAAGCTAAGAGATAGGGAGACTGGATCAACTACTAGCTGAGCGAGACAGACTGAACAGACTAGTCTGATATGAGAAGAGAGAGAGAGAGAGAGATTGAACGGGCTAGAGATGAAAAGAGAGATTGGAGTGACTAGTCTGGGAAACTGTATCAAGTAGCTGAGAGAGATAAAATTAACTGAATAGGCTGAGAGCAAGAAACGCGACTGAATAAGATGAGAGAGAGACGGGTTCGATTTTGCTGAGAGACTATAGAAACTAGCTGAGAGAGAGAAATTGGATCAACTAGCTGAGGGAAAGGCACTGAACCAACTATCTGATAAAGACTGAACATATTATCTGACATATATATATATATATATATATATATATATATATATATATATATATATATATATCTTTGTCTCCTCATATGATCCATATATCTTAATGTCGTCTATCATCTGATATCTTTTTCTGCCCGAACTAACATTCTATGTATATTGGTTTAATTTTGCTACATAGTTTGTATCTCATTGTTTAATTAATATGTTTTTATTGAATTACCGGCTTCTGTTTTTATGTGATTCGTATTTGATTCTAACAACTTTAATATGTATTTCACTATGTTTATTTTTATTTTATGAGGTAAATTTTATGTAACTACCTCTTTTCATCTCATTATGTACCTAAATTGTATCAGTATGTAATTACTTAATTCCGATCCAGTTTTATGTTCAACTGTGTAAGCAAGTTTTAATCCTGGTTGAGTGTAAGAGAAGGCCTTACGGCCTTAACTCTGCCAGGTTAAATAAAGTCATTATTATTATTATTATTATTATTATTATTATTATTATTATTATTATTATTATTATTATAGTATTTTACTGTTTAATTCTTAAGAAACTCTTGTATACACGTAACTGTTATCGAATTCAATTTGTTGTGATCTTTATAACTTGTAAGTTCATTCATTTATGTCTGTATAGGCCTTTTTTGCTGGTTAAGTGGAAGAGGTCTTACGGCCTTAACTGTTCTAACTTAAATCAATAATAGTAATTATTATTATTATTATTATTATTATTATTATTATTATTATTATTATTATTATTACTATTTTAAGAATATAAGTTACAATTTCTACTCTACAGTAAGTGTGAAAAATAGAGTGCTTTAATTATTTTAAAAAATAAATAAATAAGTAAATCAATCAATCAATCAAGATAACAAACAAGCAAATAAATAAATATCATAAAGTAATTTTCATTGCCTTGTTACTGAACAAGTCCAGCGTCGTGGAGTCATGGTCTATTCTAAGGCATCATGCCTAAAGGCTCGCTTTACTCAATGAGCGCTGGTTCGAGTCCTCATAAGGAAAGAATATTCTCAAGAAATTTCGGCAAGAGTATGGCGGTGATGAATTTGGGGAGTTAAGATTGGTATCGAAATTCGATTTCGTAAACCAGCTATAACAGTTGGGGTGGGTATCATCGTTTTAACCACACGTTATCCTCATTCTAGCTGGATAACCGTTCACCTCTGCTGAGGCATGTGGAGGTGAGGCCAGCAGTTGGTTGGTCGGTCTTGGCCATTCATGGGCTGTAGCGCCACGGTTTAATTTATTATTACGTGCCATTGAATACGGTTAATACCGCATACGAGAAGCTGGAAAGACAGAAGTCCTAGTAGGCCTACAGTACAGAAATAACGTATACATTTATTTAGTTACACTTCTTGAGCATGCAGTAGTCAATGAGTTATATCAATTGAAGTTCTGGATTTAAGAAATTTCTGTCTGATTATGCGAACGATTTAATTATTAGTAGGGTCTAGTCAATTCCGTAACGTTATATAGACTCAATTTCTATTCATAAAGCAATTACGATGCCACGTAACTACTGCCTCTACTCACATAATGCCATAATCTCTCTTCTCATTAGTAAATAAGGCCTGACAATGTGATATGACTTCTTGAAATGTGCATAGGATTCGACGTGTTGTATGATGTTCCCCTTCTATAAATTATCTCTTCTTTGTAGTATTCATATACGCGCATGTATCCATTAAGATCATTGTGAGGTTTATCAAGGCATATCTAAAGAACGAAGTTACCATTAACAAAATTCGCAAAGATGAATGTTAAAATATGACCATACATAACCTATAATAATCGGCAGGAAGCGTTTACATAGGTCTACTTCTTTTCAAGGTGCGTTCATATTCGTACTTAAAAAGATAACATGGATCTGATGGTGTTGGTGGTGGTGGTGGTGGTGATGGTGGTGGTGATGGTGGTGGTGGTGGTGGTGGTGTTAGAGATAATAGTAAGGTGAGGGAAGACATAACGATGTTTTTGCAAATATTTTCAAGTAAAGGCAGTTGATCACACTAAATTTTTTTCGCAATACAGCAAACATTTCTCGATCTAACTGATAAATTAAAATCTTCTAAATATGTCTAAAATATAAACAATACCACGTTTCTACGACTACCTTCAGACAGGAAAAGCAAAAGTCACTTATATTGTAACCTTAGCTATAAAACGGCGTGTGAAAATTCACATCTGAGATAACTGTGAATAAAAATTGAAGTTCGAATTTTGCGTAGGGAGTTTAAATCTTTCTGATTACAATTATTGTTAATTTTCCATTACAATTTACAGAAAATTGTTCTTCACTCGGTACATGTGAACGCCATAACAAATTAACGCCACAATTTTATTATTAATTTTGTATTTTGTGCGATTATGTGAAGGAAACAAAAATACTTTCATTACTAAAAAAATATTTATTGTTTGCTTTTTTATATCCTATAATTTAGTATGAACAACTGAGTTCTGTAATTGTAAATGCATAATCTTTTCCCAGGAGAAATTAGATATCCTACTTCATATCTGCTGAATGATGCAATTTGAAGATTTAACTGTTTCAGTGTGTTACGTTTATCAAATGTGTGGGGATTCTGGCTCCAAATCCGTGTTTACATGATAAAACACAGCATTTCCATAAAGATTACAGATTCCTATAAGAGCGCCTATATGAAAACTCCATTAGAGTAATGGACAACACCAGCATGTTTTGCTGCGCAGAACATGTTCAGCCGGTAATGAAACATTTCCTGTGAAGGGTATTTCTTCATTAGCGAATTATAGAAAAACATACAAGTTTCCTTTAAAAGAAAAAGCTACAGAATATTTACGAAATCCCTTTGATAGCGTAAATACGCCTTTTTTCTTGGTATGTAATTTCTAGATTAGGTTAGAACGGATTTAAGCGTTAAATAAATACTATGGCAGGCAGGATTAGTACACCTATCCAATATTTCGATAATGGAGAATAAAAAAAGAAGGGAAATGAGAAGGGAAACAATTAAAAGGTACGCGATCGTGTGTCCTTGAAGGGGAATTTGATACTGACAGGAAGTTTATCTGAGTACCAAGGCTGTTGGTTACTTGTCTCACTCTGAATTATACCGTTTCCATTTCAGATATTTAACGATGAAATCTTTCCCCATGCTCGTCGCTTACCGCTCCAAAATTTGGGAGGAAAGAAATCCAAATGAGAATGTAAAAAGTGTATTCTGAGAGATATATTACACTCCATTTTGTCATATGCACTTAACATGGTTTCCACAACACGTTCTATGTAATTCTCTGCCTCAGAATTTCCAAGGAAATTTGAGCAAGGGTCTTTGAAAGCGCGCCATGCCATTCTTTCTGTAATGGAAAGTTTTATCTCAAACAAAGGGTCAGCCGTAACTTTGTGAATTTGTGGACCGATGATAATGCCTCTTTTAATTTGTCTTCACTCAAACTGGTAAACTTTCCCTATGAATACTGAAAACCACACCCTTGTTTGTTCATTGCATAGACCTCACTTTGAACTGTTATGAAATTTACTTAATAGAAGGGACAAATATCTGTTTATTTATTTGAAGTACAAAAGAACATGCCAACAACCATAAAAACCGAAAATAAGTCATAAACTCATAAAATACAGTAGCTTTTCTTTTGGTTTATACACCAAACCCGCGCCAGATGTTTCCTGGGCAGCGCTTATCGAAAAGTGAAATCATAGTATATCTTAAAAACCTTACGATATACCAAGAAAAGAATGCATTTTCGGATTCAGTGCACATCAAACCATAAGAGACACATTGTTTTAAGTCGGAGCAAAATTCTTGTTGTTCAGTGTAATTAGAATGAGACACTTTTTAAGGATTTATTATCAACTACTATTAAATTTAAATTTAAATCAAAATTCAAATTTAAATTTAAAAATCACATTCTAGTTCATGGAATTGCGTGTTGAACACCTGTCAGGTTGCGCAACTTCGCCTTAACCCATGACATATAGTAAATATTGTAACTATGCTGTTGTAAAATTGACAATTAATATGTAATGTATTTATTATTATTATTATTATTATTATTATCACCATTGCTATCTCTGTTTTCTTTCTTTTTTCTTGTATTAGCTCGATGAGAGCTCTATAGTGTTCTCTTTTGACTCTGTTGACCCTCTATAGGGCTTTAAATTAATTTGTATTATTTTCATCAGTGTTTGTATTTTTTTTTGTATTTATATGTGCTATCTGGTAGCATGGAAGAGAAGGCCTTATGGCCTTAACCTCTTCCCTTATTATCCCGAGTTAACTCGGGTTGCTAACATGTGTCAAAATTTATTAACCCGAGTTAACTCGTTTGAGTCCCATTGTCTACTTCATAGTGATTTTTTAAGTATGTAAGAAAATTAGTGATGTACAGTGATTCTGCAATATTAAATGACCTCTTTACGAAAATAAAAAAATATGACACTTTTTTTCACAAAACTGGTAAAATAAATAGTAAGGAAAGAGGTTAATCCTGTCAGATTAAATAAATAAATAAATAATAAATGTAAATATGTATTAAACGGAAAATAATAAGCTATAGCGATGTTTAGGCCCACCTTGAATTAATCTTGCTTTGTAGACTCCAAATTCCCTATCCCAAAATGTTCAGTAGAACGTCCCCCATTTCCTATTTAATTTTGCACGCTTTTACTGAATCACCCGGTATTATACTATGTTGTCTAAAGTCTTACCTTTACACTCCGATCAAGAGTTTTCCCTCAGTACACTCCCCCCCCCCGATATATACTCTCAGGTTTAATGTAGTAAGTGACGATTAGAGCGTGGGATTGATTTAGTCCACCTGCATGCAAGCCTGTCGTTGTGAATCAGATCAGGGCAGAGAGTGGTTGTGCTTCGTCAGATTCAGACGAGTAGGCCTACATCCCTGTGCACTCATGAAGTCATGTCATGTCTATTCAAAACGTCGCTGTTCTCTTGCAGCAGGGGAAATCGAATGCGACGCAGCTGACTCTGCGACACGTGCAGTTGTCGCTGTCAGGCCGCTACAGCTGCGAGGTGTCCGCCGACGCCCCGTCCTTCCACACGGCGCTGGTCTCCGGAGACATGGACGTCGTGGGTAAGTTCCTCACGCACTGCTGACCAGCGCTGCTCACACTATTAAGTCAAATGCATGGTTTTCTCTATCACATCATAAATAGGATAAGATCGTCTTCGGAGGTCTAAAGGTAAGCGTTCACTACATCGTATCGCTCTCCTCGTACGAATCGCACGCAACGGATATTTTAAGTGCAGTGCGTTCACTGTAACGGATCTACCTCATCGCCTCATCGGATTCCCCTATCAGCTGTTTAAAACATGACGTCGTACGATATTGACATTACTGAAAACAGAGGAGTTGAGGTTAGGTCTATTAATTACGTCTGTTAGCGAATAAGAATTTGTAATTGCTTCATTGCGTCTTAATTGAAGAGGAAGAAACGAAAGAAATATTGGTTACATAATATATATATATATATGTAACCAACGACTTGATTACTTACTGTAATGGGAACGCCTCAAATTATATAATTATTTGCAATTTTCTACACGCGAAATAAGTTTTCCGTCTGCCATTTTGGCGCGACACTGAACTTGGCACAACATAATAGTAACAGTTGACCAATTAAAATCGATTTATTAAAGAAGGCCATGATCGCACGCATCGCAAAAGTTGCCCATCCGAGAAACGTGGACGGATTTGCCGATAGGCGATGCGTCCGATACGATGTAGTGAACGCGGTTACATAACAATTACAGCAAAGGTAGTCTTTTTCCGATCCGTGCGATTTGTCCGATGAGTGCGATACGATGTAGTGAACGCGTACCTTAACTGTTAAGTTATCATGCTTGTCATTGGAACCGAGCTTCGTGGGTTCAAACCCCGCCGAGAGCGGCGGATTTTGACGTAGAACTACATTTTCTTCTTACTAGGTAAGGGAGGAATAACTTAGAAATTGACTGTCAAATAAAAATGCAACTACATCCTTCAGCTATAAGGGAATACAAGGAGAACAAAGAGAAAACAAAGAGAACATGAGAACACAGGAATAACAAGGGGAATACAAAGGTAACAAGAGGATTACAAAGAGATCAATAACAATACAAGGGGAAGACGAAGAAAGACAAGAAGAACAAGGGGAAGACAAGAAGAACAAGTAGAATACAAAGATAACTAGTAGAAAACAAGGAGAAATTCAGGGAAAAAAAGGTTTTTTTTTTTTAATTTGGTTATTTAACGACGCTGTAACAACTACGAGGTTACTTAACGTCGATGGAATTGGTGATAGAGAGATGATATTTTGGCCAGATTAGGCCGAGGATTCGCCAGAGATTACCTGACATTTGGGGAAAACCTCGGAAAAAGCCCAACCAGGTAATCAGCCCAAGCGGGAATCGAACCCGCGCCCGAATGCAACTCCGGATCGGCAGGCAAGCGTCTTAGCCGACAGAGCTACGCCGGTGGCGAGAACAAGGTAAAGACAAGGAAAACAAGAGGAAGACAACGAGAACAAAGAAAATACAAGAACAAGGAGAATACAAAGAGGACAAGGGGAATACAAAGAAAATAATGGATTATAAGAAGAATAAGGGGAATATAAGAAGAACAAGAGAATACAAGGAGGACAATGGGAAAAGGAGAAAACAAGGGGACTACAAAGAGAATAGGGGAACGTAAGGAGAACAAGGGGAAGAATAGGAGAACAACGTGATTAGAAAGAAAACAATGAGAATGCAAGGACAGCAAAGGGAATATAAAGAGAACAAGGGGAAGATGACAAAAGTGGGACTACAGAGACAACAAAGGTATTACGAGAAGAACCAGGGGAACAAGGGAAGTACAAAGAGAACAAGAAAAATGCAAGGAGAACAAGGGGAAGATAATATCAAAAGGCTGCGATTTTTGACGATGCTTAATTTGTGAAATGCCAAAGTTTATGTATAGGAGTATGTACTAGGTCCATATAAATTAATGAATTAAAGGAGAACAAGGGGAATAATCTATCTATCTATCTATCTATCTATCTATCTATCTATCTATCTATCTATCTATCTATCTATCTATCTATCTATCTATCTATCTATCTATCTATCTATCTATCTATCTATCTATCTATCTATCTATCTATCTATCTATCTATCTATCTATCTATCTATCTATCTATCTATCTATCTATCTATCTATCTATCTATCTATCTATCTATCTATCTATCTATCTATCTATCTATCTATCTATCTATCTATCTATCTATCTATCTATCTATCTATCTATCTATCTATCTATCTATCTATCTATCTATCTATCTATCTATCTATCTATCTATCTATCTATCTATCTATCTATCTATCTATCTATCTATCTATCTATCTATCTATCTATCTAACCGCAGTGCACGACGTTTTGGACCACCGTGCATGAACCGTCACGTAGTATAAGTAACGTCACCAACATCTGCCTCCTTCCAGCGAAACAATTCACTAACTTGAGTTAACTAACTTATCATTGCAGCAGAGAATGTAACCTCTAGTTTCGGTGTGCGCCTCTTTCAAATAAGCATATGTGTCTGTCTGTCTGTCTATCTATCCTCTGTCTATCTATCTATCTATCTATCTATCTATCTATCTATCTATCTATCTATCTATCTATCTATCTATCTATCTATCTATCTATCTATCTATCTATCTATCTATCTATCTATCTATCTATCTACCTATCTATCTATTATCTGTCTGTCTGTCTATCTATCTATTATCTATCTATCTAGCGTCTGAATGAAACGAAGGTGATAATGCCGGTGAAATGAATCTGGGGACCAGCACCGAAAGTTACCCAGCATTTGCTCGTATTGGGTTGAGGGAAAACCCCGGAAAAAACCTCAACCAGGAAACTTTCCCCGACCGGGATTCTAACCCGGGCCACCTGGTTTCGCGGCCAGACGCGCTGACCGTTACTCCACTCTATCTATCTATCTATCTATCTATCTATCTATCTATCTATCTATCTATCTATCTATCTATCTATCTATCTATCTATCTATCTATCTATCTATCTAGCTGCTCACCTACTTAAGTAGATGAATTATTTTAACAACCTCCTTCCTACTTCACTACTACATAGGTACCTATGTACCTCGTTAGCTAACTTCCTTCTTACGTTTATAACTAATTAACGTTTAAATAGCCTATATACGAAATCAACTACATGCCTGTCCGCTAACGACGTTGTATCAAATACTCGGTTCTTTTGCGTCAATGGAATTGGTGATAGCGAGATAGTATTTGGCGATATGAGGACGGGGAATCGCCATGGATTGGCTGACATTCGCCCTACAGTTCGTAAAACCCTTGGAAAACTCAACCAGGTAATCAGTTCAAGTGGAAATCGAACCCGCGCCCCAGCGCAGTCCCGGACCTGTAGGTAAATGCGCTACTGTTTGAGCTACGCCGGTGGCTTCCCCGTGGATTATAATAAAATCTCCCAAGTAGGTTATTGTATTTATGCTGAATCCCTTGTGTATATAGACTCGTTTACATTGTTGAGTTTTTCGAATATAACGTAAGCGTTTCCGGAAACGCGACTAAAATCGATTGGCGTCAATATAAGAAATCGTTATACTAAATCCTTTCATTTTTCTATTAGTACAGTTGCAGTGGGAATATATCCTGTGTTAAATTTTGAATGGGAGCTTCCAGTAATTGATTTTCGTTCACAACGGCATTGGTTTGTTTGCCGAGCCTAAATAAGCAGAGGAATTTGTAAATTTAAGTATTTAGTATTTCAAAATTTTAATTATGACGAATTCTAAAAACATGTACTGTATTACGAGTATTTCGTCATATGAAGAAGAAAATATTGACTTTGACTGTTAACAATTCTGAGAATATTCATCGAGCAAATTGCTAGAATTGTGGCCAATTAGTTAGAAATGCATCCACGCAATGATCAACTTTATAACGATACTGCTCCCCAACTAAAACTCCTGTGCGGAAGTAAGTTTCAAGATTAAATTGTTGTAACATTCATTTCGCTTTTAAGAAATACTGTTCAAAATTAAATTAATTTCGGTTGTAATAATAACTTGGATGATATTTATTAATTTTTTTAATACACAGCTGCATTCACTTGTTGACAAGACAAAAGAACAGTAGGCCTATCTAATGTGAACAAGAGACACATTGTCTCTTGTTCACATTAGATAGGCCGTACTTGCTATGCAACTTCTCTGACACATAGGCAATACATCTCTGCGGTAGTGTAGGAAGATTGAATTCTCTAGGCTCATCGACTAGCCATATGACGGCATACAGCGAGCCATGACACACTTTGAACTGAACACCCAGTATTCATGAAGTCATTATCACGGATCGAGTTTAATCCTCAGGGCATAGATAAATTATGTAGGTTTCTATTGTGGAATGTTGTCATACGCAACCGATGATAACAAATACCCTGCGTACGACTTGGCCGTGCAAGACACAGTTCGAAAGAGGTTATGATAGCACATAGACAGTACAGACCGCCATCTGTTGCTACGACGTTCAAGTTATACCGTACACATTCTCAAGTTCAGATTAAACGCCTTGATTAATAGGCAATTTCTCTGACATAAAAGCTGAAACTCGCTTCAAATCGCTGACTCACAACAGTGACGTCATGACACACTTTGAAATGAACACCCAGTATTATAGGCCTATAAACAACTTCCGGAAGCTTCCCGTCAAAATTGAACACGGAAAAGAAGTAATACGTAAAAAAAAAAACAAGCGGATTGTCCCAGATCCAAGTTTTCGTTATCGGACTTACTGAATACGTGCAGTATTTTCATAAAATTCTCGAAATTTATTGTTATAACGTGACAATATTTTTTGTTTATATCTCATATAATGAGAAACAAAAAAGTAAGGGTTCTCTAATACCGCTGGTATGTAAATTCAGATCCCAACAATGCTGGTTATCAACCTTTTTCTGGCTACTGCGCAGTACCCAATGGAATTCTCTTCTGTGCTTTTCCTCGTTAAGTATAAAAAAAAATTGCTTTTTTGTGTGTGGTTTCCACTAGTATCTTCGTCGGAGAAATTATTATCATCATGATTATTATTATATTATTTATTGCATCTACCCTATTTTCGGACTCAGGACTTCGTATCATGTATAAATGATAAATAATCCATTTCGAGCCATACAAGGCTCATACTGAGTTTGATGTATCACTAGGCGGCCGTGGTAATTATTAATACAACTTTTATGACGAGCGCTGGCTCTATGTAAGGATTTTTCTACCGCAGATTTTTTATGGCCACTAAGCTTAAAGCCTTCACACCTTTCATCGTCGTTTCATGTTTCCGATACTTAACATCAGCTGCCATGTCGACTGCAGTTTGATGGACACTAAACAGCGCTATTCTTTTTAGATTGCTCCGTAACACGAGAAATGTCAATTTATTTCGTTCCACGGGGATTTAGAGTATAAAACGGTGTAAGGCAAAAACTTCGGAACGTGTAATATTAACGACAGTACCTATTTTTCTTTGAAAATGTTTCCGAAGAAGAAAATTTCTATGTTCAATAGAAGTACTGTGCTATAATGATGTATATGCCTTCAGAACACATAATTTAGGAGTAGATGAAATTTATGTATTTCTTTTCCTGCATTTTATCTCCACTATTGTTGTTCTTATTAAATTGTGATACGAATTAAATCGTAATATTTCAGGACACAGCTTACCTGCGGCAATCTTTCAGGGTGGTCCTCTGAAAATCAATAGATTTAAGGAAAGGTTGAGAAGATTAGACTGATTGTAGGTGCAGTGTAAATATCTAAGTTGTGTCATGTAATTAATTAAGTTGATATGTAATTAATTAAGATGATATGTAATTTAGTTGATATGTAAATAAATTAAGGTGATATGTAATTAATTGAGATGATATTTAATTAAGTTGATTTGTAATTAATTAAGGTGATATATATTTACTTAAATTGGTAATAGTTGGGTGAAATAGAAGTACGTATAAGTTAGGATTACTTTTGTTTATTGTAGGCGTTATTATAGAATAGTTTTTATTTATAGTCCTAGGTTTATTGCATCTATTTATTTATAGTTAGAAATAAATTTAGGTTTATTTCATTTTATTTTTTTATTTTTATTTTATTGCTGTAATTATTGTAGAATTATAATGGTATTATTTATTTATTTGTCTAATGGCTAGTACATGATATTTACTATCATTGACTGTGGGAAAAACAAGAAAGTGGTGAACAAAACTATGGATTAAGTAATTAAAAACATTCGTGCAAAATGATCTATAATAAGGCAAAGAAAATGAGAAAGCCAAGAAATTGTCCTTTTAAGGATTAATCTGAACACCTTAAGATCCTTCAGTGGAATGCAGGAGCATTATAATGGTATTATTGTATATTATATATCACTGCCACCGTGTGTATACCCAATTGTAGTGTTAATAAATACATACATACAGATGCTGTAATTTATATATGTGAAAAGTTAGAAACTTAGTTTGGAATATCGAGTTTATAATCATATTAAAATTATTTTTATCCACAATAAACATGTTTCCTTTGATTGAGGTTCTGGCTGATACGTACAGCCTTAAAAAAAAGTTTTGTCATATTTCGATGCTTGCTGCTTCATCTTCAGTAGCCTGAACAACACTATAAAATACATAGAAACCTAAATGCATTGCATCTATTTATATTACAAAAGTAAATAAAATATTCATATTGAAGCATGAAATGAACTTCCAGAAATGAGGCAGTGCGCATGAGCGAAGGACGAGCGAACTGAGTCACAAGAGAAGGACTAGTTGAGGTAATAAAATTAGTTTTGTTTCGCTATATGTATGATCATGCACACTGCCTCCTTTCTGGAACTTATATTGTGCGACAAAACGTTTTTCTAAGACTGTACATGTACCAGACAGTACATCTCACTAGACGCTTATACTGGACAACAAATTATAAAATCTACTAACTTTTGTCAAAATCTTACAAAACAATAGAAGTAAGGCTAGTTAGTTTGTTAGATATTTTATGTTAGCCTATTTTGTTACATTATTTTACGTACACGTTGTACAAATGCATAAAATTATGAAAAAAACAAACATAATTTTGATCGTTTTAACACTCTAGTCTTCTAAGAAGGGGAAGTCCCGGTGTAGTGTTGTCAACTCCACATCATGGAAGTCCTGTTACACAATATTCGTCTAAAACCTGGAATACAATAATTATTGAATGAAACTACAGGCGTGTTAATATTAGCTCTAATTATTTCTGTCTCAATAGATCCATTGTGCTTCTCTCTATAACGCTGAAAGGGAGAAGTTAATTAAACAGCCCTAAAACTTTAATCAGTTTCAGGAGCTTACTCACAGTCCCTCTAGGTGACATTCCCTGTCCCGAATTTATGATACAGCAATTTTACAATATTTCTCTTCATTCGATATTAATTATTACTTTCATTTAATGATTCTATTTATACAACCGCTCATCTGCTGTGACTCAAGTGGCAGAATAAGTCCAAATGATACAGATTAGATTCGTAGCTGAGAAGCGAAAATCTATAAACCTTCTGTAGGAGACTGATTTTCTTTCTTTTCTGATAAGAGTAGTGGTGGTGGTAGTAGTAGACTATTTTTAGTGTGCCATCTATGCATAAAACCAAAAGAAGGTAAAAATAATATAATTGGGATACCCTTCTGGTTGATTTTCAGCCCGGAGATACAGTGCAGATCAAGTGTGCAATCTCAAGTAAAAATATATTAATGTTATGTTTTATGTTTCTTAGAAATGCAAATTTATTTGAGAATTGTTTTTTTCTATTTATATAACCATAGGTAATATCATATAATAGAGCCAGAACATTTTGACAGCTATGATACTGTTCTGTTTTGTCTTTTTGTCTCATTTAAACATTTATTTTATTTATTTCAATGAGCTATATTATTCAAAGTTACGAATTCCTTCCACGCCGACCAAATTCTATTTCGAGAATTACGACTCGAAGCGCAGCGAGAATGACGAGACGAGACTCGAAAGACAAATGCAACGAACACAGCGAGCGAGAGCGGCAATTAGTTTTGTTCATCTGTACTGGATATCGAAGAACACTTCAAGCATTACTTTCCCCTTTGATCGATCGGCACACTAAGACTACACGCCTGGAGAGTAGGCCACGTACCACGCGGACAAAGCAGAGAAGTTGCCTAATGAGCACGGCGTTGCCACCCGAAGTTGGGTACTTTCTGACTCTACTAGTTGCAAAAGATGCGACGAGCAAGAAACGCTTCCTCACGTCTTGGGTTTCTGCCATCATGGAGAATTGCTCCGAATCAACAGACATAATACGGTTCGTTCTCTCATCGCAGCTTCAATCCGTCAGAATGCTTCCTATTAGGTTTATGAGGAGGTTGGTTGCATCTCTTCTGATGGCTCTACTAGACGTGCTGATATCATCATAATTGATCGGCAGAAGGATAAGGGTGTCATTCTTGATCCCACAATCCGTTTTGAGATGCATGAGCAACAGCCACAAGAGGTGTGTCGTGAAAAACAAGTCATATATGAGCCTTGTTGTCAGCATCTTGGAGCACAATACCACATTACACATTGGACAGTTTTTGGGCTCATGTTCGGTGCCCGTGGCACGATCCCACGTGGAACTTTAAATCAACTTAAACAATATAAAATTTCTGATGCAACGATTGATGCCATAGGATCTCACGTGTTAAAATCATCCTTATCTATAATTAGTAATCATTTGTACCCAACAAAACTTTTATTGTAAATGATTTCCTACGTTTTCTTATCTTAATGTTTTTTCTTTTTCTTTCCAAGTGTCACAAAATTGTTTTGTTTACTTATTATTCTTTATGAATTGATTAGTAGGCCGATCTATCGAACTTTTATTTAGGGCGGCTTTTGTTTCTACAAATTATCTAAAAATTTTAATGACAGAAATAATTAGATGCAAAGAAGGATATATGAAAAAGGGATTGTTAGAGAGTTTAAATTCATAATGTTAAGGGAAATGTGAAAACCTCGGACAAATGTATATCCTTACGATCTTGTCCGCCTTAAGAGTCACTTCCCCTCTGCGGCGCTGAGTGGTCAGGCCTTCAGCCTGTCACGCAGGCGGCCCGGGTTCGGGTCCCGGTCAGGTTTGGGATTTTCTTCTTCTTCTTCTCCTTTTTCTTCTTCTTCTCCTTTTTCTTCTTCTTCTTCTTCTTCACTTCATGGTATGGGCAATTGCCCGTTCAGGCTTCAAAGGTTTCTCCATCTTTTCATCGGTCGTCCCTGATCTCTTCGTCCTTTTGGTTTATAATATGTGTTGCTTTCTTAGGAAGTCTGTAGTCGTCCATTCTCTCTACATGTAATTTCCAATCTTGTCTGTAATTGTCTATTTTATCAATAAGTGGGTATACTCCTAGTTCCTGCCTAATATTTTCATTTCTAACTCTATCTAATCTCTTGCATCCTATTACTTTCCGCAAGAATCTCATCTCTGCCGCTTGTATTTTACTAACTTCAGTTTTGTTGTAACCCAACTTTCACTTCCATATAAAAGAGTAGGGACTGCCATTACATTGTAGAATTTCATTTTTGTTTCCTTTCTGCTTTTATTCTTCAAAGTTCTATTAATTGTGCCACATACTATCTGGAATGATTGTAATTTTATTTTTATGTCATTATCCTTACATCACATGCCAGGTACTTAAAATTTGTTACTTGTTGTACTGCTTTATTATCTATTTCAATCTTAGATCTTACAGTATCTTTGCCTTGAAATGCCTACTTTTGTTTTTGTATTTGATATGTTAAAGTTATGCTTCTGACATATTTTATTTATATATATTATTTTAATGTACCGAAGTACATATGATATTTCCATGCAGATATTCTGCGTCATCATAAGATGAAAGAGTAATGGAACGGTGTGGCTTAGTGGATAAAGCATTAGCACGTAGAGCTGAAAACCCGGGTTCAAATCCCGGCGCCGGAGAGAATTTTTCTCCGTTCCCTTACTCTTTCATCGTATGATGACGCAGAATATCTGCATGGAAATATCATATGTACTTCGGTAGATTAAAATAATATATATGATACGCGTAAATCACTTCTTTATTTAAGACGGCGCTTATTCCGTCGGATCCCGGCCAACTAGTCACTCATAACGAGTGCACCTTCGGTCCTACGTTCATAGACATCTATGACGTAGTGCAGAGGGCGGCCACTAGAGGGAACCCAAGAGTTGGAACTTAATCTGAGACGATTCTGTCCGACGCCGGGGTGGTATCCGGTGTGGCTTAGTGGATAAAGCATCAGCACGTAGAGCTGAAAACCCGGGTTCAAATCCCGGCGCCGGAGAGAATTTTTCTCCGTTCCATTACTCTTTCATCGTATATTTTATTTAGTTCATATACTGCTTTTTGTAGTTTTGTTTCAGTATCTTGCATTACAATCATATCATCGGCAAATACCAGAATATTAATTTTTATTCCTCTATCAATTAGAATTGCAGGACAATCCATAGTGACATTTGTGGCGGAAAAGGTCGCAGTTGGGGTTCTTCTCGGGGCCCTCCCGTTTTTTCCCATATTAGACATTTACATCATTCCGTCACCATTTCTCCGTTTCGTTATCATTCCGTATCATTCCCCGATCGCCGGCTGGCGATGCACTGAGGGTGCTGGCCTAGGGACGAGTGAGGTTGCCTTCTCGAAACCTGGGTACACAGGGAACCTCAGTGTGGTCAGCCGGTGTAGGTTTGGGAATGCGCCACTAGAGGATTAGAGCAATAGACCTTATCAGGTCGCAGTACTGGACTATAGTACCCCCTCCGTAAATTCCACTCCAATCCAAGTGTCACTTCACAGAGCACCGGGAATCGAATCCCGTGTTCGTGAAACTTTAAACCTCGCTTTAGCATTGAGTTACAGGAGAGGCTGTTACAGTATACATTATTCGTAAGCCCTAATATTAATCTATACCTTAGTACTGAAATATAAAATTATATTCTATGTGGTTTAAGTTCAAAACTCTTTAAACTCGTGTTCTGAAACAGAACGCCAATATTAGGCCTACGATTTATTCTACAGATGAGGACACGGGGTTAACTGGATTATTCTGAAGACCAAGCTCATCTCTAATGACAAAATAAATCTCTGGTCCGACGACGCATTCTATTGACAAGATCCTTTCCCTCAGACTGTTGAACTACAATAATTTATCATTTTAGTGGATCAATCTCTATCAAATGAGAGCAGTCTTTTAGTTTCTCTTGGAACAATGAGGTCGGAGACTGATGCTTTCCACTTAATTCCCATTACTACGTTCTTTTAAACTAGGGATCTCTATATTCATGCGATGAACGAGTTTACATACCTTATATATTGTACTTTCTACTTCTACTTTGCATCACGTTTTAGGCATATTCCCGTTCTTTCTTCACAGTACATTCCTCCATCTTTTTACTGATCTGCCTACATCTCTCTCTCCTTTCCGTTTATAATTATTCTTCCCATGTACTTGTTTTCAGTCATCTGATAACTCGTTTATCTTCAAAATTCAATTAAGAAATCTGTTTGCTGAAATT
This sequence comes from Periplaneta americana, assembly GCF_040183065.1. NCBI lineage: Eukaryota > Metazoa > Arthropoda > Insecta > Blattodea > Blattidae > Periplaneta > Periplaneta americana. Next base: position 40,362,659 of record NC_091123.1, read on the forward strand.
TTTACAATTAATGAAGAGTTGGACCGAATAACAGTCTATATTACAATCTGCTAACTGTGCAGGAGGAACAAAAATATTACATTGTAATTACGCTCATAAATTTACTACTTACTATTATTTAAAATTTTATGGAATGCTCCCTAAGCACGAGTATGTACTCTTTCTGGGGATGCTAGAGTGATTTTATAAAAAAAATATGTATCTTCATTCTAGCAATAAAAATTATTATTATTATTATTATTATTATTATTATTATTATTATTATTATTATCTCCCACTAATTGCACCTAAGTCCCGCGCCGTGATGTCATGCTGTAAGGAATCCTGCCTAGGACTCGCGTTACGGAATGCGCGCTGGTTCGAGTCCTCATGAGGAAGCAATTTTCTCATGAAATTTCGGCCAGTGTATGGGACCGGTACCCACCCAGCATCGTGATGCACTTGGGAAGCTACGATAGGTAACGAAATCCGGTTGCGAAAACCAGCTATAACGGCTGTGGGAATCATCGTGCTAACCACACGATACCTCCATTCTGGTTATATGATCGTCCACCTCCGCTTCGGTATGTGGGCGTGAAGCCAACAACCGGCTGCTCGGTCTGGGCCCTTCATAAGCTGTAGCGCCGCGGATTATTATTGTTATTATTATTATTAATATTATTATTATTATTATTATTATTATTATTATTATTATTATTATTATTATTAATTGAACCTAAGTGTAATACCGAATGTAGTCTGAGGCATAGCTCTAATTTCTGCCCAAGGCTATATATTTATTTCATTAATAATTATCTAAACTGAAATTAATTAACGATTTTGTCTTTAAAAAAAGTGAGCAAGCCTTTATCAAACAAAAAATATACTATTAAGAATATTTCCTGAATTCCTATATTATAATTAATTTTATGCTCGACCATGCCGAAATGTAGTAATTATACACCTGGTAGCAGTCCTTTAATGCATGTCATTAAAGTACACCTATTCATTAAAGTTCAGGTTTTCGATTATTCTCGGATATGCAATCGAAAGACAACGAGGGAAACGTCACGGAGGCTGGAAATACTATATTGTCGCAGAAAGTTATGTTCTGTTACTATAATAATTAGCGTTACTTGTAAATAATATTCAAATAAATTCAATTTGTCTTGTCGTTTTTCAATTCTAAATCAATTTCCAGGTTATATCAAAATTAGTTCATGTTATTCTCTAGGCCTACATTACATCAAGGTCAATGACATTATTGTTCCTCGGAAAAAATCAATACTTTCGCGTCTGCGTACATCTCACAATTTACGAGCTATGAACAAGGTCACTTCCGATCTTCTGTCAGATATAAATAAAATGAATACTTCTGAATAATTTCAAGTTAGAGATATGGTCGAGCATAAAAAGTCGTATGAAACTTGCCTATAATGGTAATTAAGACGCTCGTATGAAAATTATGAAACGAGCTTGCGCTCGTTTCATAAATAAACATACTCCCGTCTTAATTACTATCATTATAGGCTCGTTGCATAATGTACTATTATTTCCATTTGTAATGTACGATCTTTCATATTTATACACATATTATCTTAATAAGCTTAATGCATATAGGCTAATTTTACTTTCACGTTTCCAAGAACACTCCCCAGCACAAGTTTTTTTTTCGGAAGTGAGCTAATTATAAATTATATAATTTTAAAGAATTCAATAAATGTATTAGTAGTAGTAGTAGTAGTAGTAGTAGTAGTAGTAGTAGTAATAGTAGCAATAGTAGTAGTAGTAGTAGTAGTAGTAGTAGTAGCGCTATTATTATTATTATTATTATTATTAACATTAAATCCAGACGTTTGAGATGGGCAGGGCATGTAGCACGTATGGGCGAATCCAGAAATGCATATAGAGTGTTAGTTGGGAGACCGGAGGGAAAACGACCTTTGGGGAGGCCGAGACGCAGATGGGAGGACAATATTAAAATGGATTTGAGGGAGGTGGGATATGATGCTAGGGATTGGATTAATCTTGCACAGGATAGGGACCGATGGCGAGCTTATGTGAGGGCGGCAATGAACCTGCGGGTTCCTTAAAATCCATTTGTAAGTAAGTTGTAGGTTGTTATTATTATTATTATTATTATTATTATTATTATTATTATTATTATTATTATTACGAGTAATTGTAATTTTACTGATCATTCGTAAAAGCGTAATTGTATGGTGATTTTTTTTTTCGTTTTATCTTCCAGAAGTGCTTTACTGTCCGAGGAGGCGAATTCAAACATTAGATTTCTCAAATCCGAACACATTTTCACGCTGTCATGCTCCTGCCTAATTCTGCCTAAGCGGAAGAACAGAATTAGGATGCAAAGTGAGGCATACGTGCACTGAATGTGTCCGGCGCTGCCTTCCAGCTCGCAGCAGCCAACACATGCAAAACGCTCCAACTTTACGACCTGTGAACTTGGGTCCACTTCAGATAACAACTCCCGCGAGCGCGAAGTTTTCATTGAGGTAACGTGATACATCATCTTCTGTGCGCTTCTTCGAACTTTAATATTTTGCCCTTGAGTGAAATTATAAAATAGAATTGGAGTTTTGTCGCAAAAAAAAGGAAAAATGATACTGATTCCACACACTTCACCGTAGCGACGCCGTAAAGTGCCCACACCACTGCCGCCCGGCGTTGCTAGCCTATAATTCTGCGATATTACACAACAAGCAGGCTAGCGACCCGGTGCTCCTTTACCGACAACGAGGCACGTATTCGACCAACTTTTGACAATAAAACACTTTAACCGCAGAAGAACAAGTGTACTTTATAATGAAACTTTCTCTCCTGAGAAAAAAATCATCTGCACCAACTATGCCCAAAGTTGCATATTTCAAAATTTCTGTGATACATATGTCACTTTGATTATGAAACATATTAGACCTAAGAAATATAGAGAGAGTCTGAATTCCTCTTAAAATTAGCAGACTTGAAGAGAAAGAGAGAGAAATGTTGAGACACTAATAATTCTGTGACGTTACTTATTAGTATTTAACATGGTAGAAATAAGGCCGTCAGGCCTTCTCTGCCCCTCTACCAGGAGATTCCAACTATAATATGAAGAATAAAATTACAATTAGTATTAAATTTACAATTACAATTACAAATAAAATTACAATTAGTATTAAATTTACAATTACAATTACAATAAAAATCAAAGTACGAAAAGATTACCTGACTAATTAAAGCTAGATAATTTATCATAAAAAACAAAGAATATTTTATATTTACTGAATTACAAATTAAACCTAGAATAACAAAATTGTATAGTGATGAAATTACTGGATATTGAAATATTTTGTGATAGATTAAGGAAACTATTTTCAAGAAATCAATTACTGACCAAGTGCCAAGTAAGTTTGCGTTTGAATTGAATTTTATTTTGACAGTCCCTGATGCAAGCAGGTAACGAATTCCAGAGTCTTGGCAGGGCTATTGTGAAAGAGGATGAGTATGAGGAGGTGCGATGGGCTAGTATTGTTAGTATTGTTTCATGATGAGAGCGTGTGTTCAGATTGTGGTGGGAAGAAAGGTATGTGAAGCGGGACGACAGGTACGAAGGAATAGAAGAGTTCAAGATTTCGAAGAGAAGGAGAAGTGAATGTAAATTTCTTTTGTTATCTAGTTTAAGCAAACCTATTGCTTCCAGGGATGGGGTAATATGATCATATTTACGAACATTGCTTACAAAACGTACACACAAATTATGAGCACGTTGAAGTTTCGTTTTGTTGTCGCTGGAGAGGTCAGTCAGTAAAATGTCAGCATAGTCAAAATAGGGAAATACAAGTATCTGCACAAGGGACTTTTAAGCAAGAGGGGAAATGAACATTTATCCTTTTTAGCACATGGATAATAGAATATACTTTTCTGCTTATTACCGATACTTATTCAATACAGATATTGTGAAAGTTTTTTTTTATACAGAGCATAGGTAGGCAATGAAATATCGAATAATTTCTTCTGAAAAAAAAAATTTGGAGTAAGTTTCCTTCAGGAACTTCCATTTAGATTTTACATTCTTATCCTTGACGGCAATGAATGACAGATGTGAATGATCCTTTGTAGTTGAAATCCACTGAAATGTCTACACGTTTGGAGTAACGGTGAGCGCGTCTGGCCGCGAAAGCAGGTAGCCCAGGTTCGAATCCTGGTTGGGGCAAGTTACCTGGTTGAGGTTTCTTCCGGGGTTTTCCCTCAACTCAATAAGTTGTAATTGTAAATTTAATATTAATTGTAATTTTATTCTTCATATTATAGTTGTGATCCCCTGGTAGAGGGGCAGAGAAGGCCTGATGGCTTTATCTCTACCAGGTTAAATAAATACTAATACTAATACTAACAAATGCTGGGTAACTTTCGGTGCTGGACCTCGGACTCATTTCACCGGCATTATCACCTTCATTTCATTCAGACGCTAAATAACCTGAGATGTTGGTACAGCGTCGTAAAATAATCCAATAAAATAAATAAATCCACTGAAATCTAAGAGATAAATATCATTTGACTGACAAAGAAAAATATGCACAAAGCAGGAGAATCATATAAAATCTGTAGAAATGACTTTAAACATATCTCCTTATTGTATGTTACGTTTTCTTTCTAATAGAAACCCGTTACGTTTTTAGTAGAAGTGATAAATAATTGATAAGCTTAATTCTCCCATAAAGTGACTAAGATACTCTTTGAATACTCCTGAATATCAAGAATATCCGTCAATTAATTTAAAATAAGTAGGTCTAGCTGTTCTTTCTCCAATTCTTTATATTCTCTGTTTATTTTTCTTTTTTCTCTTTTTCTATGACTTTATTCTACATTTATTTTTGTGATTCTCTACTTTACTATTTATTTCTGTATGTTTCCATTTCTTCATTTCGCTATCGTTCTCTATGTTTCTCTTCTTCCATTTTCTCTAATTCTCAAACTCTCTGTTTCTTTGTCAATGTCCCTCTTTATTCATATATCTCTGCTTTTCCATTTCTCTATTTCTTTCTCTATGTTTCTATTCCATCTAATTCCCTACTTCTCTATTTCTTTCTCGTTGTTTTAATTTTTCTATTTCGTTTTCTAACTCACTACTACTCCATTTCTTTCTCTATTCTTCCATTCCTCTATCTTTCTCCAATCCTCTACTTCATTATTCCTTTCTCTTTGTTTTTATTCCTCCATTGTCCTTTATTTCTTTTTTCTTTCTCTATATTTATATTTCGCCATATTTCTCTAACCCGCTTCTTCTCTTTTTATTTCTCTATGGTTCTATTCCTCCATTTTTCTTTAATTCTCTACTTCTCTATTTCTTTCTATATATTCCTTTTGTCCATTTTTTGTATTCCTCTATTTTCTATTCTAATTATCTACTTCTCTATGTATTTCTATATGTTTCTATTTCTCCATTCTTTCTAATTGTTGACTTATCTATTTCTTTCTCTAAGTTTATATTTCTCCATTTTCCTCTAATTATCTGCTTATCTATTTCTTTCTCCGTGTACCTATTTCTTCATTTTTCTTTAATCCTCTAATCATCTTTTTCCTTCTGTATATTTCTATTTCTTCATTCTTCTCTAATTATCTACTTCTCCATTTCTTTCTCTATGTTTGTATTCCTCTATATCCTTTTCTAACTATCTAGGCCTACTTTTCCATTTATTTCTACATGTATATTTTCTTCCGTCCCGAGCCGTGGTGTAGTAGTCTAAGGTATCCTATCTAAGACTCGCGTTACGGAATTCGCGCTGGTTCGATTCCTCATGAGGGAAGAAATTTTCTCATAAAATTTCGGCCCGTGTATGGGACCGGTGTCCACCCAGCATCGTGATGCACTTGGGGAGCTACGATAGGTAGCGAAATCCGTTTGCGAATGCCAGCTATAGCGGCTGGGGGGGATCATCGTGCTAACCACACGATACCTCCATTCTGGTTGGATGATCGTCCACCTCTGCTTCGGCATGTGGGCCTGAGGCCAGCAGCTGGCTGTCGGTCTAGGCCCTTCACGGGATGTAGCGCCGCGGATCGGATCTATTCTTTCTAATTGTCTACTTATCTATTTCTTTCTCTGAGTTTCTATTTATCCATTTTCTCTAATTCTCTACTTCTCCATTTCTTTCCCTATGTTTGTATTCCTCTATTTCCATTTCCAATTATCTACTTCTCTATGTATTTCTATATGTTTCTATTACTCCACTCTTTATAACTGTTGATTTATCTATTTCTTTCTCTAAGTTTATATTTCTCAATTTTCCTACTTCTTTCTCCATGTATCTATTCCTTCATTTTTCTTTAAAGCTCTAATTCTTTTTTTTCTTCTCTATGTTTCTATTCCTCCATTTTCTATAATTATCTACGTCTCTGTTTCTTTCTCTATGTTTCCACTTCTTTAATTCTCTATTTCTCTATTTTATTCTCTGTGTTTCTATTTTTCCTTTCTGTACCTTTTTCTGTATCCTTATTTTTTATCAGTTTCCATCTTTCTCTTTAATTTTTCCTTCAACACTCTCGGCGCGAATCCTTGACGGAGTCAGCATCTATCTGGATTTCCACCTTTGACGATAAACGACATCACAAGACAAGAAAGAAACATCGATGCTCGATGCGGGATTGGAACCACGACCGTAGCTACTCTCGCTTTAGCCGTTGCGTACACCGTGACCAACATTTTCCAAACAATAATCTAAAGATACAATTGCTCACTAAATCACTAGTTGCTGTTGTCAGTGAATAAACACTCGTTTATGATGAATGCAATGTTTGGTCTGTGTTTTGTAATATGTAAATAATATCTCTAATGACACACACCTTAGGCAATGTTTCCGTAAACAACGCTGGGTATGAATCTTCAAAGAGATGGATTATGAAACGAGCCGACCCATGTGTACGGAAATTGCATTGTTCAGGCCACTGAACGTATTTCCATTACTGCGTCGCATTATCTCCATTATGTGAATGATAATGGATGTAGTCAACGTTTTATATAAGCCTATTAAATTTTACGGAAGTTATCAAACTCCCTTTCTCTGTGCGCCCACCCATTGATTTATCAGTATTACTAATGCGTAATCAATTGATACTTTCTGCTGTAACAAGGTCATAGTGGAAATATATCCACCAGCGCTGGTTTTGACACAAATGTCAACACTTGTTCTCCAAATACGAATCAGTGAACCCACAAAGGCAAGTCGTTGCTGAGTTAATGCATTCGGTGAACTTGCTGACGGGAAATCAGAGGTTAGATCACGGCCATAGAAAGCGATTGTTCTCATTTTGAAACCTTCTGTAGTTCTGGGGAAGATTATACTCCAAATAATCGCTGGGCAAATAAGGATTCGTGAATCCCTGTGATTCCTGACCTTCAAGCGGTGTAGATATACTGGGTATTCAGTTAAAAGTGTGTCAAGGCTTGCTCTATGCCGTCATGTGGCTAGTCGATGAGCCTAGAGAATTCAATCTTCCTACACTTCGGCAGAGGTGTATTACCTATCTGCCAGAGAAGTTGCCTAGCAAGTACGGCGTTCATTCTGAAGAGTACTTACCGATACGTACGATGACGCCGGTAGTGGCAGGAGTGTGAACTGTTTCGAAACATATACTGAGGTGAGTTTTTTTCTTACTGTCGAGATATGAAGAGAGGGTTAAGACGATTACTTACGTATTTGTTGACATTAATTTCGACAGTCAACATGGACACGGAGCATTTGACTTATGTTGTGGAATGTTGCCGTACGCAAACGATGATAACAAATACTCTGCTTACGACTTGGCCTCACAAAACAGTTCGAAAGAGGTTATGGTAGCACACAGACCGTACAGACCGCCATCTGTTGCTACGACGTTCAAGTTATACCGTACACGTTCTCAAGTTCAGATTGAATGCCTTGATTAATAGGCAACTTCTCTGACATAAAAGCTGAAACTCGCTTCAAATCGCTGACTTATCAACAGTGACGTCATGACACACTTTGAAATGAACACCCAGTACTGTCCGCAGAGCATACCTCCCTCCATTGGTACCATTACTTAGTTTACGTGTGTAAAAGCAGACAGACAGACAGACAGACAGACAGACAGACAGACAGACAGACAGACAGACAGACAGACAGACAGACAGACAGACAGAGAGACAGATAGACAGATAGACAGATAGATAGATAGATAGATAGATAGATAGATAGATAGATAGATAGATAGATAGATAGATAGATAGATAGATAGATAGATAGATAGATAGATAGATAGATAGATAGATAGATAGATAGATAGATAGATAGATAGATAGATAGATAGATAGATAGATAGATAGATAGATAGATAGATAGATAGATAGATAGATAGATAGATAGATAGATAGATAGATAGATAGATAGATAGATAGATAGATAGATAGATAGATAGATAGATAGATAGATAGATAGATAGATAGATAGATAGATAGATAGATAGATAGATAGATAGATAGATAGATAGATAGATAGATAGATAGATAGATAGATAGATAGATAGATAGATAGATAGATAGATAGATAGATAGATAGATAGATAGATAGATAGATAGATAGATAGATAGATAGATAGATAGATAGATAGATAGATAGATAGATAGATAGATAGATAGATAGATAGATAGATAGATAGATAGATAGATAGATAGATAGATAGATAGATAGATAGATAGATAGATAGATAGATAGATAGATAGATAGATAGATAGATAGATAGATAGATAGATAGATAGATAGATAGATAGATAGATAGATAGATAGATAGATAGATAGATAGATAGATAGATAGATAGATAGATAGATAGATAGATAGATAGATAGATAGATAAGTGCATTTATTGATGCATAATAAATTATACAAGCTCATTGTATACAAGATCCTTCGCACGAGCTCGTACGGCCATTCGTGCTGTAGCTATGCACAGTTTGAGTCTTCACAAAACCTTCCACTTCCAAAAAAAAAGGAGATTTCTGGTGGAATGGGAACTGTTGTAAAAAGATGATGAGAGTGTAAAATGCCTAATTTGTAAGAAAGTGTTAAGTATATAGCTATTATGAATAACCTGAAAACTGAATTCAATGGTAGATTTTTTTAGTTGGTTATTTAACGACTATGTGTCAACTACGAGGTTATTTAGCGTCGATGAGATTGGTGATAACGAGATGGTATTTGGCGAGATGAGGTCGAGGATTCGCCATAGATTACCTGGCATTCACCTTACGGTTGGGAAAAACCTCGAAAAAAACCCAACCAGTGATCAGCCCAAGCGGGAATCGAACCCACGCCCGAGCGCAACTTCAGACCGGCAGGCAAGCGCCTTAACCGACTGAGTCACGCTGGTGGCTAATTCAGTGGTAGATTCTGCGGTTTCAGGGACATGGAGAATGATCTTACAGTGTTTGTCAACCCTTTTTCTGTAGATGTAATCAGTGCAAGAATTAACTTGCAATGTGAACTTATTGACCTACAAACAGACTTAGTGATGAAAATCAACTGCAAAGATTTAATGGGTAGGAATTTATTTGCACAATTGTGTAAAGTAAAATATAAGCGTCTGAGAGATTTTGCTGCCACTCTTACAGAAATATTTAGCTTCACATATGTTTGTGCACAATTCTTTTCTAGAATGAACGCTGATAAATCGAAAGGAAGATCCTCTCTTTCAGAAAATAATCTTTCGTCACAGCTCCATATAGTTGTTACAGACATTACTCCACATCAAGTGTCCAATGTTATGTTACCTATAGGCCTATTGATTTAATTCGAATGAAATTGTATCTGTTTTTCTGTACCTTATATTATGTTCGTTGCTTTAGATTTGCTCACCAGTATAGTAGAGCGGGAAATTGACGTTCTGCTATCTCAGACATTCACTATAATATTAAACCGTCACTGCACACAAGAAACAGTCAGAACTTCACTCCCTTCTTCAGTTTTGAGGTTAATGAACTGAATGTTAAGGCTGATTTACAATAAACCGGGAACGGAAACGACATCGAGAACGGTAATAATGTTAAAATAAATGTAGTTAAATATGAGCGTTCACAATAGTTAATTGTGAATGCTCAAATTTAAATACATTTGTTTTAACAATATTTCCGTTCTCGTTCTCGTTGTTGTTTCCGTTTCCGGTTTATTGTGAACCAGCCTTTATCCGGTTGCGTTCATACGAAATCTGTGCAAATTGTTTTCTTCCCACTCCTGCTCTAAATGTATCGTGGATAATGCACTTCTTCACGTAGTGCTCCCAACAAGTATTCCGTAGGTATAGTCAACATGCGTTGCAGTAAATGGCAGCTTTGTATGTCACTGCATTCCAAAGGCAGCTATCTATAAAATTTTCCTACAATTGGAGTACCTTGTTATTTCCTATGTTTTATACGTACTAACAGTGTGGGAAAGAGAAAATAGTTCTACGTTTTCAATCAACTTTTTTGTCACTTCATATCAAATAAAATTTAATGTATTTTCTTATTATATGGTCAATAGTTACCTTGAATTTTAAGGGGAATATAGAGAATTGAATTTAAGGGAAGACTCAACTGAAAATCATGAAAATTTTTCCAAATATTTTAGCTATTTCACTTATTCAGAATTTATATTTTCATACCCCAAATGGATTCAGCTCAATTCTGATTACAAATACTCGTATGTTTACACTTTTTAAATTAAGGCTGGAAGGGGGCGTGGAATTTAAAGATCTGTCAGAATTGTTTTTCATCGAAAAATTCTTTTTTTTAATTTCTGATTACAAATCTAGTAACTTTTTGTTGGCTCCCTGAAGTTACTAAATGAATGTAGCGGAGGAGAATATTAATTTACATAAATATTCATTTTATTTTCAAATCTATTTTTCTGTGTTCATTTTTGTTGATTCAACACCAACTTTCTTATGCCAAATATTAATCAATCTGGATGAAATTTTTACTGCAAGTATTTATGCATGTATTTCTATGCATTTATTTTGTGAGAAATGCAGCTAGTTTATTTTATTAATATTTTTCTTAGCAGCATTCTTAAGAAAAATATTAATAAAACAAACTAGCAGCATTAAGAAAAATATTAATAAAATAAACTAGCAGCATTTCTCACAAAATAAATGCATAGAAAAATGCAGCTACCTCATAAATACTAGCAGTAAAAATTTCATCCACATTGATTAATATTTGGCATAAGAAAGTTGGTGTTGAATCAACAAAAATGAACACAGAAAAATAGATTTAAAAATAAAATGAATATTTATGTAAATTAATATTCTCCTCCTCTACATTCATCTAGTAACTTCAGGGAGCCAACAGAAAGTTACTAGATTTGTAATCAGAAATTTTAAAAAAGAATTCTTCGATGAAAAACAATTTTGACAGCTCTTTAAGTTCCACGCCCCCTTCCAGCCTTAATTTAAAAAGTGTAAACATACGAGTATTTGTAATCAGAATGGAGCTGAATCCATTTGGGGTATGAAAATATAAATTCTGAATAAGTGAAATAGCTAAAAAAATTTGGAAAAATTTTCATGATTTTCAGTGGAGTCTTCCCTTAATAGGAAAATACATATTATGTGGTACAAAGTTTCCCCAAATAGCCGTGTAACTTTGTACTACCATTAAAAGTCAAATTTCACCTATTTAAAATATGATTTTTGCTGTTCATTATGTCTCAACCCACAAAATAAATAGTTTTCTTAAATACTTTACTTTTAAACATAAATTTCGATAGACAATATTTTAGGTAAGTACAAAAATATGATAGAAGTGGTACAAAGTTACCCCAAATGACTGTAATCAGAATTGCTGCAAATGAGTAAAGCGTATAATAAAAAGGAAGTGTGTGTCAAGCGCCGTAGCGCCGATTTACTTTTCCACAATCCTGCATGTTCTCTACTTGTAATGCCAATAAAATCGATAGTTCGAAGTCTCTCAACATTTCACTTGTCGTTCTTTCGCCTTGAATCCCACTCACACGCTGAGGTTTTCTTCCCGCATTACAGAAAATGGGATAAAATCGCTTATGGTTTCCACAGCTGCCAGCTCTATTGGAGTGCCAGTGTTCCCGCTATATGGAGGGTGGAGTGCTATTTTACTGCCTCTAACACTCTTTTTTATCTCAACTCTTCTCTATTTTCTGCGTGATGGCTTTTCACATTCTAATTTCCCCGGAAAGATACTACGTCGAAAAAACAACACTGTGGTTTCCCCTCTGTGTCCAGCATAAAAGAATTTCCTGCGTTGTAATTTCCAAGTGTACGTTTAATATCACGAGACTTCATTTCCATTATTTTCTGCACACGTTCAATATCTAAAGTCATCATATGTTTTAATATACCTTGTACAAGTGAAACTATAAGGTGACATTGTGTGAGAAATGCGATATCAGATGATGGAAACAAATAGTGAGACAAGACTTCAATTGAGAATTAAAATTCAAATATCTTCAAAACGCAGCCATATATTGATAAATAATCATAAGAGTATTAAAAATTAATTCGAAATATAAAGCGTTATAAATCTATACTAATAATAAATCTGTAGCCAAAATTTTCTGGTAATTTTTTATTTTCCCAAAATAATTGGTGCTAACATGTATAATTAACCATCCTGAAACCGAAAATCGCTTTTTTGACATTTTTGTTTGTGTGTCTGTCTGTCTGTCTGTCTGTCTGTCTGCCTGTCTGTCTGTCTGTCTGTCTGCCTGTCTGTCTGTCTGTCTGGATGTTTGTTACCTTTTCACGCGATAATGGCTGAACGGATTTCGATGAAAATTGGAATATAAATTAAGTTTGTTGTAACTTAGATTTTAGGCTATATGGAATTCAAAATACTTTATTTAAAAGGGGGGTTATAAGGGGCCTGAATTAAATAAATCGAAATATCTCGCTTATTATTGATTTTTGTGAAAAATGTCATATAACAAACGTTTCTTTAAAAATGATTTCCGATAAGTTTTATTCTATGCAAAATTTTGATAGGACTGATATTTAAGGATATATAAGACTTAAAATAACAATACAGTACATTTTCACCGCCGCCTCAGATTATGTATAGCGTTGTTATTCCTGCAGTAACTCCTATGTGCAAAATATAAAATTTTTGAGTACGAAGAAAAAACACATTTATTCATTCCATGGCAATGATAGATAGGAGATCGTGAATTCTTACATTTTCGAAAGAAAGAAATATAATTACATATCACTATATATGCTGTATCACTATTTAAGTTATTTGAAGTGTTCAGAACCATAATGAGACAAGCGCCATTTACTGAAGACATAGAAAACAAGGGTTAAAATTAAGTTATTACCATAATTCAATGGAAAGTAATATAAAGTATACACATTAAAATTAAATGAAATGTCAATCTTCATGAAACTATGGTTGCATGTAATAACAATTAAGAAACATGTTAAGGAATTGTCATTGCACCAAAATGATCGCATTTTAATTATTTAAATACAATTTAAATTAAGTAACATATTAAACGATTTTTATTTTTTTATTTTATTGGGTTATTTTACGACGCTGTATCAACATCTAGGTTATTTAGCGTCTGAATGATATGAAGGTGATAATGCCGGTGAAATGAGTCCGGGGTCCAGCACCGAAAGTTACCCAGCATTTGCTCATATTGGGTTGAGGGAAAACCCCGGAAAAAACCTCAACCAGGTAACTTGTCCCGACCGGGATTCGAACCCGGGCCACCTGGTTTCGCAGCCAGACTCGCTGACCGTTACTCCACAGGTGTGGACCATATTAAACGATTTATCCTTCTATCATACATGAATGTTCCCTGGATCAAATGTCCTATTTTAATTATGTAAATTACTTTATATTTATTTCTAACAGGTGCAGCGAAGCGCACGGGTACGGCTAGTATTATAATATTTTTACAAGTAAAAGACGAAAGCATCACTATATTGGACAAACAATGAGATTTAGTTTTCACAATACATTGGATATAATATGAAGGGTCAGAACCATAGTGGGCCAAGTGCCATTTACTAAAACAGTAGAAAACAAGGGTTAAAATGAAGTCATTACCATAATTAAATGGAAACATATAGCAAGTATACACATTAAAACTAAATGATATGTCAATCTTCATTAAACTATGGTATTCACTTAACTTTAACCCTTGCTTTCTCAGTTTTTAATAAATGGCGCTTGGCCCACTATGGCTCTAAAGCCTTCATATGTCCGCCGTCCTCTTACTAAAAATCACCAACTTTCTGCGACTCTATGCACAGCATTTTACAGACAATGTCAGGCATTACTTCTGGTGGGACAGACATACAGAAAGAGTAGAACGATCTCTTACGTCTAGGAAGACAATTGATATATAGAGGAAGAAAAAAACCTTGCCCTCCAAGTTGGGGGTTGAGACGTTGGGTTTCCTCCCCATCACTCTGATAGCTATAACTTTGCAAAATCCCTAAGCTTAAAGCCTCGGAATGACCGAATGTGTGCTAGTAGAGAGAACTAATAGATTTAGTGATGTAAGGTGAATCTATAGCTGATGAATTTTGAAATAGATTGATCCTTTTGGGTGTAACTAATATAATAAAAACAAATATTATTTTCTTTCTTAAATTTTATTTTATCTTGAAGGGTACTGGTTTACAAAGATGTAAAAACTATCATAAAAGCTACAAGTCAAATAGTTTTCACGTTTTTATTTTCCCATATTCAACTGTCAACTCCGTACCTTTTGCTATATAAGAGAGATTTTCAGTGGCAGAAACTATTAACAACAGTTTAGGAAAATACAAATTTAAATACTGGATGAAAAATCATCAACGTATAAAATTATTTAAGTAAAGAGCTAAGTATAGAAATAAACAATCTGTTTTAACACAACATCTGTGTAAAGAATACCGTTTATCAAGTCACTGACATGCTTGATATAAGTCTTTATCCGTTAATCTGCAATATCTTAACAGTGGTTAGTGCTTCATTTCGTTTGGTAAAAATAATATTCTAACTCAGAAAACAAATAACTAAAACAAATATTTGTTTTATTGTTACCTCCATCCAACATTCAAACTTCGTCACATTGTTTATGGGACGGCGGTGTTACGGTACGAAGTTGAGTTTCATTAGTGAAACTTCGTTTTCCTGTATTGGCATCACTGACCATTCTAAGTAAAGTAGGAGGTATGTAAAGCTATGTGTTTAGGTTATACAGCAAAAATCACAGATTTTTTCAGTCACAAAACAAGTAACTGTAACAACAGGCGGAGTTTAGAACATAATTGTACGCACTAAAAATAAAATATTTAAAATATAATGTCTCTTTGGGTATGAAATATAACTTACGGTCGGCCTGGGTAGCGTAGTCGGTATAGCGCTGGCCTTCTTTGCTCGAGGTTGCTGGTTCGATCCCGGCCCATGTCGATGGCATTTAAATGTGTACCCTGTATATCAGAAAGGGAAAATTAAAAAAAATAATTATTATTATACTGATGAAAGTAAAAGATAACCCATAAAAAACTAGAAAAAACACTGCAAATCTGGCTTTCAGGTAGTAGCTCCCTGTAAAGCAGGTTTAAATAATTTCAAGGAAAAATTGTTCCGGGGCCGGGTATCGATCTCGGGACCCTTCACTTAGCGCGCGAACGCTCTATCGACCGAGCTACCCCAGGAACTCTACACGACACCGTCACAATTTTTCCTTTATATCCACACAACTCACATGAGCAGACAAGACGCCAGAACTCAACTATGAGTGCACACAAATGCTGTGTGACTTAAATTGCGGCTTTCTGTTAACGTACCTCTAGTAACGAATGTATTATGCAAATCTGGCTTTCAGGTAGTAGGTCCCTGTAAAGCAGGTTTAAATAATTTCAGGGAAAAATTGTTTTCCTTGTTTTCCTTGAAATTATAGAAAAAAAAAACAATGTTTTAATATAAAAATTAACGATTCTACTAAAACAACTAAGCAATATTAAAAATCAGACAGAAGTACTATGCACACTTACAAATTCGATGAGATATAAATAGTACCAATTATCAACTTGATAGTGTGAATTGTAGTTATTTCGTTGCTTCTGCACGTGTAGTAAAAACTACATTATTCTGGCCAAAACATTTTTAAGAACTCTTAATTTGCTTGGCATGCGTAAATCTAATCTGAAATACAAATGAACTGAGGGAGACCATACTTATAGTATCATCTGAATAGAGAGTATATAATGTCATTATGACAGAATAAAAACGTTTAAAACAAAAATTACCTCGCTTCCATATCCCAGGGTGACACTAGCAGTTCATATAAAAGTAATATTTCGCATATTTTATCAACACCCATTTCCTGAATTGCTCGTATTACGCAGCATCTGTATGCTCAGTTTTATTATTATACGCTTCGCCGACAATAACCTCATTAGCGTTTATCCATGTCCTCGATTTCTAATGAAACAATTATCCAGTAACTGTTATGCACGAATGAGATTTGCCGCAGGACATTACAATGGTCGCATCTGGAATGTAATGAAGCACTCCCAATATTTGCTTAAAGGCAAATTCAGTTCAGAAATGTCTCCAATTAAATAATATTATCTCATGTGTACTTAGACATAAAAAAGGGACAGGGGATTCATAGGGCCCCTGTAATTGCGTGAAACGTTTATATCTTCGGTTGGGTGTTATTATGATATTTAGAACGTTCTGAAAGTTTTAGCAACGAGAAAAATCTCTCACAACTCGTGATCGCATTCAGAATCTCCCATTCCGTAAGCAATTGCTCTACTAATGCCCGGTTTTGTCAACAGGGGTTAAATAACTTATATATTATATTAACCCTGAGTTTATTAACTTCAGGTTGAAATTTTAACTCGTCCTTGCGACTAAGAGTACGTACACGTTGGAGCGACGATAAACGATAAAAGAAGCAGCGATGCTATATCAGAGAGAATTGAAGCATGCATTGTCATTGAGGTGTGCATATTGGAGTAACGATAAAAGCAAAGAGACACGATAAAAGAGAAGAAAAATTCCATTTTCTTCGCTCTTGTCGTTCATATGATCTCTGATTAAGATAATATTAATCTGTATAAATACCGGTGGTTATCAATATATCCTAATATTAATCGATTTATTATTATTTCGGCTTATTAAATTAATTATTGTAGATATTGACAAATTGATTAGTTGTGTATTTATTCGTCATCTGTTATGTGACCCCAAGAACTAATCACAACACAACGAATTTATACTATTTTTGGGATGAGAAACGGGTTTAATTTTGTACGTATTTAAGTTATATTAACCTTGAACTTAGCAGCTGATATTTCCTACATATCTTCTTTCATTAAGTAGATGCATAGAATATCTTCTACTGATAAATCAAAATGTTCGCTTCCCGCGTCCTCGTTGCTCCGATATGAACACTTGATTCTTTGATAACACCAAAGCGTCGCTAGGTCGTTTCTCTTATCGTTTATCGTTGCTCCAACATGTACGAACCCTAATACGTTTCACCAAGCCTTTTCGGCAGAGAGTTAGCTAACACCAACAAAATTTAACCTAAGAAAAGTACTAATCTAGAAGGTCGTGATCGAGAATTTGTTTTTATGAACGCATCCTCCTTCCACAACTTCAACCATAACCAAATACCTTACTATTATAATACCGCACAGCTAGCAGTTCTGCGCATGAACGACACTGGTGCTGCTACCTAGGCGGCCGGTGTGGAGATACTCGCAAAGCAAGCAGTAATCAACTGCAATGTTTATTGTTGCTGGGTAGTTAATAGTTTTATTAATTGGTGCTGTGTTAAAATGTCAGCATGTATATGTGCTGTTTATAATTGCTACAATTACAGCATTACAAACTGCTCCAAATCGTACTTTCGTTTCCGAGAGTTCATAAAACTTGAGTCAACAAAATTCTTATTAGGCCTAATGCCATTATCTCTGTGTTCATAGAGCAATAAAAATTAGTTTTTTTTTATTTATTCTAATAAATTAATAGAATTTAAAATACAGTATATTGGAAATTTTAAAGTTTTATCAAATTAAGTTTATTGTTGTCCACATGCCTTTAATTAATTATTACAAGCATCAGATTACCACCATTTTTATCTTTGCAGTTGTCAGCAATGTGTATGTAAAGCGTTATTTTAAATTCATTCTTAATGTCAGAATTAATTTTGTCTCACTAAGCAAAGAAAAAACACGCAATATTTCTCATAACATGCAGCTTTGATAGAAAATAACGTTACATTAAATACGGTACTATTCAATTAATATTTGTGTTTGTGGACGTAATTCCACGCCCGCTCCGCTAGATGTCAAGTCCGTGATATTTCGCACTCACGTCAATGCTGCTAGTATACAGCTGTCCGGTATTATTATAGTAAGGTATTTACCATAACAGTGACAAAGAAAATATAAGAGGTTAGGAAGAGAAACAGAAGCTCAAATTTTTCGGCAATAGAAAAATCTTTGTTAATTGAATTATCAACTGAATATAAAAACATCGTAGAGTGCAAGAAGATAGATGGATTAAAAATAAAGGAAAAGGACGACGCGTAGAAAATGATTGCAAAATAATTCAATAGCGTTTCCCACATTACCGTCAGATCCAGCAAAGAACTAAAACGCTAGGAAAGTGATACATTTGATAGAAGTCATGAATAACATGTGGGCGTTATTCAACGGAAGGAGTGCTGGCCTTCTGTGCCCGAGGTTGCGGGTTCGATCCCGGCCCAGGTCGTTGGCATTTAAGTGTGCTTAAATGCGATAGGTTCATGTCAATCGATTTACTGGCATGTAAAAGAGCTCCTGAGGCACAAAATTCCGGCACACCGGCCGGCGACGCTTGTATAAGCTCGGCAGTTGCGAGCATCGTTAATTGAAATATAATTTTAAATTTCAACGAAAGGAAACTTTACGTACCTTTGTCTCATTGGTACTACCCATATAGCTCCAGACATCTCAGAAACAATCCTACTAACAGTAAATTTTAAAGTCCAACACTGTCTCCATGTGAAAAGACCCTGTAGCATAATATATTCATGTTAATAGTAGGTCTACCTGCAGCACAGGAGAGAGAGCTCTGTTTCTATCCGTTGTGTATTTTAATCTGTTGTGAATTTTGTCGATAATCTTACTGACCACGGCTTTCGACAATCTATGTCTCCTTACACATTGTTTCTCAGGTAGATTTTGAAAAACATTTCTCAGAGTCTCTCTACGTTAGGAATGCCATTTAACATATATAAATAGAGCAATTATTTTGCGTCAAAACATGATTTACAGCAGCCATTTTGTTTGAGCCTCGAGTTAAACATTTAACTCAACTGAAAGTAGGTGTTAACTTATCCCCAAGCTTAACCCAGTGTCAAAACCAACTTTTGCTGATGAAACAAAATTTTAGCCAATTCTAGAGTTCAAACTGTATAACACGAGGTTAAGGGACACTGGGACTGAGTTTTGAAACTAGGTATCCTGTTCTAGAATGTCAAAATTTTTGTTCAAGGATGTACAAACTCCGAAAGTCATAAGCATCAGTATTCCCCAGCCATGTAGCCAGATTGACGCAAACTACTGTTTGAGATTACACAGGACGGTCGCTGTGTGCGGGAGATAAAGTCTCCCCACATCCCTCACGGGAATCGATCCTGGGTCGGCTTGGTTTCGAACTGTGTATATCGGCACAAACAAGGGAAAGTCGTGACCTCCAAGCACAATATTTTAGAGAGACCAATACCAGATATAGAGTGTGAAATACAGAATAAACAACACCCAGTTTATAGGCTGTATGGTCAGTCGTTTCTTAAATAAGGTAATCATTTTAAAAAATTGTTATTGTCAAACTTTATTGAGTGAGCATCACTTCCTGCATGTACACCTTACGCGGGTCTATTCGAGTTCCTTACGTCTCTGAAAATATGCATGAGACATTATTAGGATCGAATTTTCGATGTCCATTTTTCTGTTCATTTTTCTTGACATCCGTTTTTTTTTTTTTTTTTTTGGTATTGGAAGATATTTCATAAACTGTAAAGTTATGTAGCGTCAATGGAATTGGTGATGGAGAGATGACATTTGGTTAGATGGATCCTAAGATTCGCTATTGGAATTCTCGGATACTTTCCTTGTAATTGGGAAAAACATCTGAAAAAAAAAAACAACCAGTTAATCAGCCCAAGAGGGATTCGAAAGCATAGACGAGTATATACCACCTGAGTCACACCTGTGGCTTTCCCATCATTACTATCTAAACATTATACTTGTTTTATTTTTTATGAGTTTCACACAACGTTAAATATACTTACATGCGTACCGAAAGATGAGTCTGGTATATGTTGCTGTACGCAATAATTATATTAAAGTTCACTTTTACATGAACACACGAAAAAGTATTATAAATCTGTTAATATTTAAACTGCAGATACACAAAAATATTGCAGCTATTGTGTATAATTTTTTATGATTTTATAATGCATCATTAAGGAATATTTCAAGGTCACTTTCACTTCAATTTCTAAACTTTTCGTAATTTATTATGTATAACTTCTTTTACTTGTGGGATCAGTGTAGACGGGGCAGCTTATGCAGTATTTTCAATATAATATTCTGATTCACTCATTCTAAAGAAAATCATCTCATTTATTTCTACAAGTTTTTTAAATAACGTGCTTTATACTAACGGCATGAGTGAGAGAGTGAATAAGCGAGTGAGTGAATAAGTGAGTGAATGAGTGAGTGAGAGAGTGAATAAGTGAGTGAGTGAATAAGTGAGTGAGCGAGTGAATAAGTGAGTGAGTGAATAAGTGAGTGAGTGAATAAGTGAGTGAGTGAATGAGTGAGTGAATGAATAAGTGAGCGAGTGAGTGAATAAGTGAGTGAGTAAGTGAATGAGTGAGAGAGTGAATAAGTGAGTGAGTGAGTGAATGAGTGAGTGAGTGAATGAGTAAGTGAGTGAGTGAGTGAGTGAGTGAATGAGTAAGTGAGCGAGTGAGTGAATAAGTGAATGAGTGAGTGAATAAGTGAGTGAGTGAATGAGAGAGTGAGTGAATGAGTGAGTGAATAAGTGAGTGAGTGAATAAGTGAGTGAGTGAGTGAGAGAGTGAATAAGTGAGTGAGTGAATAAATGAGTGAATGAGTGAGTGAGAGAGTGAATAAGTGAGTGAGTGAATGAGTGAGTGAGCGAGTGAATAAGTGAGTGAGTGAATGAGTGAGTGAGCGAGTGAATAAGTGAGTGAGTGAATAATTGAGTGAGTGAATAAGTGAGTGAGTGAATGAGTAAGAGAGTGAATAAGTTAGTGAGTAAGAGAGTGAATAAGTGAGTGAGTGAATGAGTGAGTAAGAGAATGAATAAGTTAGTGAGTGAATAATTGAGTGAGTGAATAAGTGAGTGAATGAGTAAGAGAGTGAATAAGTGAGTGAGTGAATGAGTGAGCGAGTGAATAAGTGAGTGAGTGAGTGAGTGAGTGAATGAGTGAGCGAGTGATTGAATAAGTGAATGAGTGAGTGAATAAGTGAGTGAGTGAATGAGAGAGTGAGTGAATGAGTGAGTGAGTGAATAAGTGAGTGAGTGAGTGAATAAGTGAGTGAGTGAATGAGTGAGTGAGTGAGAGAGTGAATAAGTGAGTGAGTGAATAAATGAGTGAGAGAGTGAGTGATTGAGTGAATAAGTGAGTGAGTGAATAAATGAGTGAGTGAATAAGTGAGTGAGTGATTAAGTGAGTGAGAGAGTGAATAACTGAGTGAGTGAATAAATGTGCGAGTGAGTGAATAAGTGAGTGAGTGAGTAAGTGAGTGAATGAATGAGTGAATGAATAAGTGAGCGAGCGAGTGAGTGAGTGAGTAGGTAGGTAGATGAATGATGAATGAATGAATTAATTAATTGCTGGATGGATGAATGAATGAATGAATGAATGAATGAATGAATGAATGAATGAATGGGGAAACATTTAAAAGGTACGTGAAAGCGTGTTCTTGCAAAAGAGTTTCAGGCTGAGAAAAATCAGAATATGTGAGCTCCAAGCCTGTTGGCCACTTGTCTCACCCCGAGTTTCGCCGTTCCACTGAAGAAACGTCAGAGAATTTTGAAGGGCAAAGCCGAAAATGGACGTATCAAATTGATCATTCCTTTGTAAACAAATTTCTAACAACCAGTATGACAATTGAAGGGTCATTATTAAATGATGGCTTTTTTTATTAAAATAACTATTTCAAAATGGCTGTCTAAAAATCTTGGTTTGCAACAAGTACGAGAAGTGTGCATTACGCACTCGGCGGGTCGTCCGCCGGGGTGAATATGTTATTTTCATAATAAAAACTGATACATTTAATGCAATAGTAATACAAAAGAGCATTTAATCTCTCGCAATACAAATATATAAACAAATAAATCCAATATGTTTGTAAGTCTGTCAATTTTTATTTCAATTTTAATATTCCATTCTTACAAAATCTTGAAAACAAGATCGATCAAGCGCTTTGACCCTCCCGTATGTAGCAGTTTCAAATCCCCACGGAAATCCATCAAACTGTCAGTATTTATTGATTTTAAGAAGAAAACATGTTCATATGAGAATATTTGTTGTTTCCTTTTGTAGATATACCCCTTGCGTGTTCCTGTGATCTGACGTCATGTAAATATGTCGCCGAACATGATTTTTATTTATGTTTATATTTACGGTTTGATTAATGACACTCTGAATTCTAAAAACATTACTAGGAGAAAACCCATGAACATTGCGAGGGTTTTGTTTTTAGAATTCATATCAATTTTTTGTTGTTGACTGGTTTTCACGGAAGTCGTTTTTTATTCTATATTTAGCATAATTTTAATTATTTTAAGGTAACTTAAAGTGCAGTAGGTATATTAAATTAATCGCAGTAAAATAAATATACGCGTAAGAACTAATGAGGCTTGAAATGTAGCTCTGTCTGAAGAAATAGCCAATTTTCTTTTACTGAATAGTCTACATCTTTTTCGAATCCGTTTCAGCTGTAATAGCTGGAGGACTGTTACTGTCGGAAATCGTGGATGTTCCCACACCATAAATTTCCTATAGTGAACGGCCTGATTCGCCTTTCTTTAAACGATCCAAAATCTCCAATTTGTCCCTGATCGTTAACACTAATCTTTTACGCTTTGATTTCAACATCGCGCACAAAGAACACTAAACAAAGCGATTGTCAATAACAGACGATAACAGAACAAATGAGAACGCACAGGCCTGCCGGCACTTGCCACAAAAGTAAACAAACGACTATCAATCCCGCTCCTTCCTGCTTACGTAACACATCGACATTCTGTACAGTGTTAAAAAATGGTAAAAATAAAATAGATGGGTTCTTCGCGTCCGGATAATTGAGGATCCGGATAACTGAAGTCCGGATATTCGAGTTTCTACTATAGTATTAAATTATTAACTGAATTCGTAATTTCATAATCGGAAATAGCTGTGCTTTTATCAGTATTAACATTATTTTCAGCACTAGGAGTAATTATGTATGGATTTATTGAGTAATATTATGCATACAGATGTTATATTATCATAATTATCTCTTAAATCCAATGCACGGGTCTTCTGACCGTACGTGCTTCGTACCCAAAACAAGTCCTACTTTGTAGGTTTCACACCCCTCACCTATAGTTAGATCCAACCACTCTCCAAACACACAGATTAAAAAAAATGATAGAAACGAAACACATTATATAATATATCCTAACCTAAACAGGCATAAAAGTGTATAGTTGAGTATCACTTCGTCAGTTCGCATCACAAACTTCAACAGCTGTAGTTCTAATCTGTCTCGCCTTCAAGAGGAACAATCCAGTCTTTTGTTCCCATTCTCTATTCCCCATGAGGTCAAGACATGCAAGCGAACTCCTATTCTGACTTAGCATCGAGGGTGGTAGATATTTTTTCCGGATATGTTCCAATTCGACACACTTTAATAAAATATGTGTCGAGGAGTCCTTTTCTCCCCACAGTAAACAAAGGCGCTCTCCTTCTTCGTTGACAATTTCATTACCCTTCCATGCCCCCAATCTTAACCACGCTAAACCTGCTCTCCCGTCTTTAGGAGTAATTATAGTAGTATTGGTATCAGTAATATCAGTACCAGTAGTACTTTTATCAGTAAGTAAACATAGCAACGGGGTATTGCAAAAGAAATAAATAACTTCAACAAATTATATGGCCAAAACGATTTAATTTATCGAAATTCATCTTACATGGTTTTGTATGCAATGTGGACCAAAGAAATGGGAGATTTTAATTTTGTTGTTGATAATAAATGGATTGTTTTAGTAGACTTAGATTCATTGTCTTTTTTTTAGTTTATTTATACACGCTTCAACATCTGTGGTCATATCGCATGTTTAGGATCTTTGAATATACCAACAGGCCGTTTTTACTATTGTTGAGTTCTTGTTATTAATGTGTATTGTAGATGGCTTGTATTTATGTAACTGATTTTAGATTTTGATTAACGGTTACTGAGGCGGTGATGAATCATGTCATGTACATTTGCCTTTGTGACTCTGGGAAACCATGAAAAATCCCAATCAGATTGGTCGGTCACGGGGTTTGAGCCCGGGACTTTCCGAATGCGAATATCGAACCCTATCGTCTGAGCCAACTCGCTCCGACCATCTTTTACCCTCGGTAATCAATTTGATTGGAGGCTGAGTGAACCAAGGGGCCGTTCGAAAAAATTTTGGCAAAAATCACTTCACCACACGGAACTTCCAGTTCGTAGCTAGTTGCTCTACCAACTGAGCTACTTGGTCACCCAGTAGAAGTGGTAATTATCTAGATAAATCTATCTTAATATCTAGAGAAAAACAATATTATACTCAAAGCTATGTTAAGCATTATTTCCCAAGGGAATATAACATTCTTGCCTACACATCAATCGTGTATAGCGGAACATTAACAATTCTGTTACAGGCGTAACACCATTGTTTGACACTGTCTAGTTTGTACCACTAAATTATCTAACGATGCCAAGAGATTTTTGATCGAAAAACAATTCCACGTCACGTCAAAACAAGAGAACATGATTGAAACCCAAATAGTAATGGGAAAACATACTATTCTATCATACGTCAACATTAACGAGTTTTCATCACAATAACAATTAGCATTTCATTTTATGATCGACTGAAATGGATAGTGATGTGAAACCAATAGACGATATTCTTTTACTGCGAATTTATCATGCATTTAAAAAGCCTGTGTCATTGAAATGACACATAATTTCTTGTTACAAGTTTTACGCGTTTCATAATAATTCATTTCTTTTTTACATGTTGCTAATGATAAGCCTGTGTAATATAATTTCTTTGGGTATCATGTAGAAGGCAATCCTTTCGTCTGATGTTCAAGTCGCGAATCTATCCAAGCACTTCTGTCTTCTTATTAATTAATTAATTAATTCATTCATTCTTAATATTCTGCCGAAGGGCAGGTTTTTCACTGCAAACCCAGCATTCTCCATCCTTTTCTATTTTCTGCCTTCCTCTTAGTTTCTATATATGATCCATTTCTTTAATGTCGTCTTTCATCGAATATCTTCTTCTGCCCCGAACTCTTCACCCTAGGCAGTTTCTTCTCAACCAGTCACTCAGCCAATTTGTTTTCCTCTTCCTGATCAGTTTCAGCAACATTCTTTCTTCACATTTCCTTCATTAAACGAGTTAGCCATAACAACTCTTAGTTCATTAACATCATTATCAGTACCGGTATCATAATTATAAATTTTACACCGAATAGTAATTCATTGGTCGATTTTTCTATCTCCACATAGGCTTGGGATAAAAACAATGGAAAGTTACTTTGGAAAAGTTTCGCGATCTGTTGCGTTTAGTTTGCATGTTCATATGGAAGTTGTCGTCTGGAACAACTTTGGTTTTCCATGTTGAACTTTTCTTACACTACTTTTAACACTTGAATGTAAATAATTGATTAAGATCGCAATTTAATCAATTATTTAGCTTTGGTTTCCTGCTTACTGCAGACCCTAAGTTCTCATGTTCAAATCCGACTGACGATGGCAACAGATTTCAAAAAGTAACACTGAGTACAAATTCCTTCAGAAGGCATAAAACCAGCAGCCAAAGCCCTCTTTTCTTGAGTATCTTTATTTTACAATTCTTGGGTCTTCTTGACTGTTGTTTTCGAAAATATCTCTTCAGATTATCAGCCAACGTAATTTTAGCCTTTCGAGCCTGGATCCATAGAGTGAATCGGGGGAAGATGACTATCGGGGGAAGAAGTTTATTTTTTGTAGTTTCACAGTCTTCCAAGAGAGAATGCTACGCGCATGTCTTCATGATCACTGAAACAGTTGAATGTCTGTAGAGTGGAAGCTAACTCATTTTGCCACGTGTTCTTGTTGTGAGAAGAAGAATAGCAAGAAAACAGCTCATTTTTCTGCTATAAAATAATTGCAAAGGTATGTTAAAATTTTAATACATCCTTGAATTCGTAATAACTGTCTAACCATTGTAATGGATATTGTAGTAAAGGTTCTAAAGTTTGTATTGTTAACAACCAACGACCTGTTCCGCCATCATAGGTTGCGTCACAGCACTAGGCATCTTACCCCGTTACTTGGGGAAGATGATCACTTTTTTCAGGGTAAGATGGCAACTTGTTGTAAGAGTTTTATTTTTTGTTTTATTGCAGGGAATGTGTAAACATTACGTAAGATCATCTGATAGAAGTCAGTGGATTGAGGATAGTCTTCAACTTGCGATGGAACATGTTATAACAGAGGGTATGAACTATTTTAGAGCATCGCAAGCATACGTGATTCTTTACCGTACCCTTACACGTCTCCTAAAAAGAATGACAAAAAAATGTACTGGATTGAATTCATTGTGTGCAAGAAGTGATTTCACGAGTCTTGCATACAGCAATAAAATCTGTGCAATGACTGTGTTCCTAAGTAGTGATAAACGAGTGAGAAAGTGTCCATGAGCTTTAGATTAAATCAATTTTGTTATATACATGTATCAAACCAACTTCAGGTAAAATACATATATCAGTAAATATGTTAATTTCATTTGCCATCTTACCCGACTATCGGGGAAAGATGCCTACAGTGCAGGTAAGAAGAAAACCTGTATCTATAAACAAGGTAATTAATGTTTTCTGTTTTGTGCCTAGTTTCAAAATACCTTCCAGACTTTGATATTTCAATATGAAATTCAAAAGGAAATGAACAATATCTTAAATTTTCAATCAAAAAAAAAAGGTAGGCATCTTCCCCCTATCTACTCTATATTTAGTCTATTCATGGTTGCTGATAAAATCTCTTAAGATCCAGCACATTTATATTTTGGATTTCTGCAACATCCTTGAAATTTGTCCTTTACCTGAGTTCAATGAATATGTTCTCACTTGCACTGTAGTCTACATTATGCTCAACTCCATTTCCAATGTGTTATTCGTGATTAAGCGGAATATCTTTTAAAGCCGCACAACTCCGATAATTACAAACACGGCAGCTTGAAAGTCGCTGTTCAAACTTTTACAGTTGCTCTGTTTCAAATGATTCAACCTAACAGTCTACGTACATGATAAATAGTAGGAGAGCATTCAAAACCATTGAATTTTACATGTTTAGATTGTAAAATTCAGGTTTTCTGAAACATAAAGGCCGATGATGGACGTGTTTTATTTACAGTACTTACTTGCGGCGCTCTGGTCATTATGCTTATGTGAGCATTCCAGCTGCTTTTTTGGGAGTCAACACAGCTGCTTCGACCAGGCGCGCATTTCTCGGAGTGCGCTCAATCTCTTCAAAGGCGGCGCGAGAGTGTGAAAGAATAGGAACGCCACAAAGGAGTTTCAAATGTTTCTGTCCTTTGTTCCACAAAGTGAGATGTTTTAACAGAACGGGGTAGTGTTTCTCAGGCAGATCACTGCATGCACACTTCTTCAGCACTTCTCTATCTCTTCCAATTCGTTCATTCTAACCAGGGGTTTTTAATCTCACGGTGAGAACTGTATCGGGTTTACGAGGGCTCGGTGTCTTTCATATTCTTCATTCAAATTTTATATCCCAATATAATTTTTACCTACTAATTTCCTATTTCTGTGTAACATACTGTACTTCTATTTACCATGTGACTTTGAAGTGTAGAAAAAGAAGGAAGAAAAACAAATAAACATGAAAAGAACGAAAAAAAAGGAAAAAGAGCTGTGATGGGAAGAAATAATCAACTAATTAGGAAACCAAATGATGAAGCAGGAAGGAAATAAACAAAGAGAGGGAAAAAAGAATAAAAAGGGAAAGCGGAAAAAGAAAGAAAAAAAGAGAGAATAAATTGAAAATTAGAGATAAATGAATAAAGAAAGGCAAAATTTGATATGAAAATAAATAGTATGGATACCGAAGAAAGTATAACAAAATTATACCGAGTGTTTTTGTAGGTATAGGTCATGGGGATTTAGCATTGCCATAAGAAACCTATGTATAAAACAATGAAGAAATAACTTTTCAGTGGGCCATGTTAAAAAATTAGAAGGCTTTGGAAAATTGCAAAACAATAATAATAATAATAATAATAATAATAATAATAATAATAATAATAATAATAATAATAATAATTTTTATTTCAAAGATAATAATAGTACATGTTTGGTTGGCACTCCCGATGAAGCAAAAGCTTGTTGCCGGGAGTGGAGTATTGCATTGAATAATTAAAAAGCTATATTACAAGTTTAGCCTACACTAAAATAATTATTTAATTATTTAATTAAGTAATCAAATTTAAGTAAGTAAAAGTAAAGTGAAAAATACCAAAATAATAATAGGCTAAAATAAATAGAATGAAATTATATGAAATACACAAAAGAGTAGGTTAACTAGAAAGTACAAATGGCCCCTCTAAACATTAATAAAGTAAAATGAAATGCTATGACCCTATGGAAATACTTTGAAACCTCCGTACTGCGTGACCAAGTGCTGCATAATAACTGAATGAATGTTCACTAGTAACAAAAATGAGAATTCCGTAGTTCTGTAACAGTAATCCAATCACATTTCAGAGGCAATATGCTGATGCCGAAACTTTCACAGATAGATAATTCTCAATTGGAAGGTCTGATCACATAATCCTCTAAAACCATTCTATTCTCTCGCAACGTCATGTAACTCCCACAGCTAATGATTCAGCTACATTCATTGGAGCTCGGAACAAAGTAAGACACATAAACAGCAAGTGCCGTTACACTTGCAAATCTCAACAAACAACACAACTGAACCGCTGAGCGGTGAAATGAATCAAAACCTGCCAAATCCGAAATTAATACGTCCAATCTGCAGACCGCAAATTAATGAAATGGAGGCCAGAATTTTGAGACGTTGCCAAGCCACATTATTGAAGCAAGAGAGACGTCTATACATGGGAGTCGGTGACATTTATTGGGGGAGGGGGAACTGTCACAACGCCGCCCAGCGTTGCGGCCCTCGGCGACACTATTGCATTATACAGCTTCGGTGTAACACTGCGGTCCGTTTTGTAATTATTGAAATTGTTTCCGCGCTGTTGCGAGCCATTTTAAACCTGAATAAAGTGAGTAGAAGCGATGTATCTGGTATCGTGCTGGACTGACAATATGTTAGTTGCTAATGAAATGCAATGCCGAGTTACATTGAGTTCCTCTGGATGTGGAATCGGTCTCGTCTCGTCGCGTTGAATTTCTTCTGTATAAACATAGTAGAGAAAAGATCCTGGTAACTACACATTGATTCTTTAAGGGGTTAGGTATAGCTTACAGCAGTAAAATTTTGGAAATATTCAAAATTGTTTTCCTCCATTACTGTATCTTGTACAATAATGAGAATTAGTTTGTGTAAACCACTGTCCTTATGGTATATCAAAAATAACATGTTTACGATTTAAAAAAATATTTACATTTTTTTTTTCTTCAAAATTTAGTTCACTGTGCAGTGATGAATCGTTTCCACATAACTCAAAAACTATCCAACATTCTGTGATGATATTTTGTGTGTGTATTTTTGTATGTCATATCTACAATATGACTCAAGATCACTTCTCTACCTTTCATAGATTGTCTGATAAAAAATAAATTCATTTTAAAAAATGGTCATATATCAGTATTTTCTTACAACACAAAAATAAGAAAAAATATATTATTTATTAAGGAATGTAGTTGAAAGAGCATGATATAGTAAACATGACTTTCAGCAATAAAATAAAAGAGAGAGAACATGAAAAAGTTAACAAGTTCATGAATTATGAAGGAAACACTTCAGCACTGCACAGTGTACTACCACCGTTGTGAATTTTGAAAAAAAAAATGTAAACAAACTATTTTTTTAAATAGTAAAAATATTTTTTTTTCATATAGCAGAAGGACAGTGTTTTGCACATACCAATTTTCATTGTTGTACAAGATGCAGTAATGGAGGAAAAAAATGTTGAATATTTCCAAAAATTTTACTGTTGTAAGCTGTACCTAACCCCTTAATATTTTATACTCATTCATTCATAGTTTTCTGCCCAAGGTCAGGTCTTTCACTGCAAAAACCCAGCATTCTCCAATCTTCCTATTTTCTATCTTTCTCCGCATATGATCCATATACCTTAATGTTGTCTATCATCTGATATCTTCTTCTGCCACGAACTTTGCTCCCATTCACCATTCCTTCCAGTGCATCCTTCAGTAGGCAGTTTCTTCTCAGCCAATGACTCAACCAATTTGTTTTACTCTTTCTGATCAGTTTATATTAGGGAAAAAATTTTATTTCTAAATAAGTGGAATATAACTTACTTCTTTTTACATTTTGAATTTCTTTTTATTTCGTTTCAGAGCTTTAAAAACTTTATATCATTGCCTTAATAAAGGACAAACATTTACTAATATCCATTTTTGGAGACTGAGGTGCTTCCGATAATGAATTTGCAAGATCAAGAATATCGTCTAAACATAGCAAATATCGACCTGGTTGGCGAGTTGGTATAGCGCTGGCCTTTTATGCCCAAGGTTGCGGGTTCGATCCCGGGCCAGGTCGATGGCATTTAAGAGTGCTTAAATGCGACAGGCTCATGTCAGTAGATTTACTGGCATGTAAAAGAACTCCTGCAGGACAAAATTCCGGCACATACGGTGACGCCGATATAACCTCTGCAGCTGCGACCGTCGTTAAATAAAACATAACATTTTAATATACCAAATAAAATAAGGTGTTGAATTTTTCTAGCTGATGTAAAATTCAGTAGCCTCCACAGTTTCCTTCTTTTTATCGCTGCCAGACATTTTTTTAGGCCCAATCCAGCACAGTTAAATTGGCTCTTGAAGAAATTAACGCATTTTTGACTTCCTACCTTAATGCTATCGACTGTAACTATTGCTCTGGATCCATGGTTTAGTTTTAATGTTGAGTATTTTCCATAAAAAAACACAAAAACTTGCATATTTTTTGGGTGGGCCTGGACCCACCTGGCTACGCCACTGGTGCTAACTGTAATGTCCTCTTGTTCCAGAGACACCGCGTGGTCGTCCCGTGGTATCGGGAATACGTCATCGATACCGCGCTGAAGAACTCCTCCATGGAAACTGCTCCTCGTCCTGGTCTAAACCTGCCGCCAAATTGACCTGGTTCATCAATGGCGACCCGGTGAGAATAGATAACTAGATTCTACCCCGCAAGTGCTTACGTGCTGTGTTCACTTTCAATAACAGACCGACCTCCAACCAGCTTCGGCTTTCCGACACTATGATCGATTCTTTCCGATAGATTTGATTAAATATTTAAAATCAGAATTCCCTCCATTCCATGGAACAATGATTTCAGTTCCCTGAATGAAGTCCAATAATCTACCCACTTTATCCATTTCACCGATTCTCGTACGCCTGTCCAAATAACAAGCATCAGTCCATTAAATAGGCCTATGTATTTTATTCATAAGACGTATAGTTTGCCTTTTCCCATTGCTGTAATGCAAGAGGAAATTACAACGTTTCGAAAATTAGCTCTACCTTCGACTTCAGTAGTCCATGCCAGCTTATCCCGGAAGACTTGCATCACATATTCCCCCTGTCTTCCTTGTCTTATCCTTATTCTCCTTATATTCCATTTCTTCCTTGTATTCCTTTTTTTCTCCTTATATTTCACTTATTATACTTATCTTTCTCTGGTTCTCGATATATTCCTTCCATTCCCCTTATTTTCCTTTATTCTTATTGTTTGCTTTTATTCTCTTTGTTCTCCTTATACTCCCCTTGTTTTCCTCATGTTCTCAATATCCTCATTGTTTTCTCATGTTTTCATTGTTTTTCTTCTCTTTTCCTTATTCTTATTATATTCCCTCTGTTCTCCTTGTATTTCCTTGTTCTCCTCAGTTTCATTAAAAGTACTATTATACAATCGACGTCATTATTGTCGTAGGCCCTATTCTTGTACACAAGACCGTTTTTTATGTTCTCCTTGCATTCTTCATGGTCTCCTTGTATTTCCTTCGTTCTCATTGTATTCTCCTTGTTCTCCTTGTATTACTCTTGTTCTCCTTGCATTCTCCACTTTCTCCTTGTCAACCCCTTATTCTCCGCATCCATGCGTAGCTCTACGGAAAGACATGCAACATAGTAATGCCACAGTCTAGTATATACAACCACGAAGCTCAATATGTAGTAAATATGCATCCATAGATAGTTGCTAGCCACTAGGTTCGCTAATATCGCCTCATTACAGACAATGCGAAATAGTACCGGCACAATCTATTGTTCCTAGCACCCTCACAACTCAACCTTCGTGTATATACTAGACTGTGGTAATGCTATGAACCTGTCGATTTTTTTTATTGCTATATTGAAAAAATAAATAGCGCGTTTCAAATATTATACCTATTTTCTTCTTCTGGTGAACAGATAAAGCCGTGAGAAGGGTATTCCACTCGTTGTGATTGTTACAAAGAACTAGAAGGTAGAATACTTCGAGATACGATCAATTTCTTTTCATAGAACATAGAACATAGTATATGGCATACTTCACTCTCAGTCCCACAAACTAGATTGGTATTGGTTAATGGTCCTACTTCATATCTACACTTTTCTCGACGAGACCTCGTAACGAAGGTTCCATACATGGCCTCCAATAAAAAGGGATAAAAATAAATTAACAGAAAACATTCATCCATGCCTTAAGCCAGCAATGCCAATTCAAGAGCGTATGAACTAATGAGCACGACAAGTACTTTAAGTGGCACGTTTGATAACTACACGTTTGTATTTTCCCCTTCATGCAAGAACGTTGAAAACGCAGATACGATGCATGTAACTCAGGTTTGTACACGTAAGTAAGAACGAATGTAGTAGTCAAGTAGTTTAATAGCAATTAGTTCAAGAGATGAGGACTATTCAAGAGGTTTAATACTGAATGGGTATTGTGATTTTACCAAGTGTGCATGTAGGTAATTCTAGGTTTATGATGTGCAAAAAATATGTTATCTATAAGACGTGCAGCATAAAATGTCATTCTGTGTTATTCGTAGCGGAAAATAGAAAAACTATCAAGGTGATGGTAAGTTGAAAATTGTGGCTCAATTAACTCGTCATAATTTTTAAAACTAGTTCACAAAGTGCAGTCGTAGAGAACGGTTGTGTAGTAAGCAGCATATACAAGTAGGTTAGCGTGTGAAGAAAGTATGGGCGACGACCTAAATTCTTACAGGGCGCGAATCGGGTGCTTCAATGCAGGGCAGTGTTGCAGATGTTCAAAAGGTGAATATGCTATAGTGTCGGATAGAATCAACATATTTGTGGCCGCGGCTGTTTTATCAATTCTACTGATTATTGGAAATGTGGAGTTAAATCCTGGTCCTGGAGATACAGAAGGAAGAGTCTTCAGTGACGAGGTGTTTCAAAGAGAATGGATAAACTATATGAAAGAAACGAGAGAAGACAGACTAAAGGCAAGTGTTCTCCTAAACAAAGTAGGAAGTGATATAGATACACTAGTAAACAGATACACTGAAGTGGAAAAGAAGTTAAAGGAGGTTATCCAAGAGCAGGTGGTGTTAAAATCGATATTTAAAAAATGGGAAAATGATAGTAGAATTAATAACATTGTAATTTATGGTGTTGAAGAGTGCAGTCATGAAAAAGGAATTGATACTGGTTTCGTAGTGTTAGAATTATTAACTAAGTATTTCAGTCTAAACTTGGACATAAGTGCGATTAATAACGCGTATAGAGTAGGTAACGGAAAAAAAAGACCAATTATTGTGAAATTGAACTGTTGCTTTATCAAAGAGCACATCATTGCCAATACGCGTCAACTCAAAGGCACAAATATATTCATAGAAAATGACTTTGCAAAAGAAATTAAAGAGAAAAGAAAGAAACTAATTCCAATATTAAAAGAAGCTCGAGGTAAAGGATTGAGGGCAACTTTAGTAAAAGATAAAATGAAGATAAACGGAAACATAGTTAACGTAGAGGCCTTAAATAATCAATTCACTGGGGATTTATTCAGTTGCTGCAACAAGAACAGAAATAACGAAATAGAGACTTGTGGAAATAGAGAATCATCGACACCACACGTAAACAGAAGTGCATCACGAAACAGGAAGTCTAGAAGCGTAGAGAGGACTGATAAGAAAAGTAATTCATCAAGTGGGCAGAAGAAATCAGAAATAACAAATAGAAGAATTGATGAGCTTACGGGAGCGAATGATATTAGAGCATACCTAAGTAAACTAGATAGCACTGTTTTCACAGATCCCTTTAGAAGAAAGAAGAGTGAAGAAGGAAAACCTAGTATGGAAGAAGAGGCTGGAATCAGTGAAGATGCTGTTTGGGGAGCTGGGGCACAGACTGAGAGAACGACCAGTGAGGGTAGTCTGAGGCGCGCAAGTGAAAATACAACAAGGAGAAGTGATTGTGGATCAACCGGCAAAGTCAGCGCAAGTGAAGATGAATTAATAAGAATGCCACATGCCGTTGGTAGTCCGGGGTGCGCGAGAGGTAGTGCTACATTATGGAGGAGCTGTGCGATACCGACCGATGAAGTAGAAGCAGGTGACGAACAGTTAATAAGAGGTAGAATGACAAATAGAAACTCTAACAGAAATAAAGTAGATTGAATCAAAACTATAGATACTGAACGAAACTACCTACTAAGGGATAGGCATCAACAAAGATTAAATTTTCCTAAAATCAGAAAAACTTATTATTAATTAAATAAGATAAGAAGACAGGTTTTTGAAAATAAGATAGAATTAGGTCAAGGTTTTTAAAATAATAATAAAAAAATTGAAAATAGAGAATTAAGGTAGTTATTAATGTATTCCGATAGCTACATTAATTAGTAAAAGTTAAGAAGAAAATTTGACTTTATAAATTGGTTAACAAATACATTTTAATTTCAATAAGAAGGCATTTATAATATATTTATTAATCATCATAATAGCAATGAATCGATAATGAGTACGTGCGACACAGTGATGAAACTAAATTGAGGTTGATTATGTAAGCAACTTGTCAAGTTTGTTTTTAAGCAGGTATGCGGTAGTCT
Source organism: Periplaneta americana (assembly GCF_040183065.1). NCBI lineage: Eukaryota > Metazoa > Arthropoda > Insecta > Blattodea > Blattidae > Periplaneta > Periplaneta americana. The sequence goes on from NC_091123.1 coordinate 40,398,201, forward strand.
CCATAGAATTTACGCAAACGTTTCTGCTGACATGAAAATATTGCAAGAAAGAAAGATTAACCTGCATATGGAATGTACAGATTAAGCTATTTCAGGTTCATGACTTACAGTATGTCGACATCTGTTCACCTAATTGGAATAATAAATTATTATGTAAAATAAGACCTAAATATTACAATTAAATTTTGAAACGGAACAAATAAATAAGGTTTAAAGTCTTAAGGGTTATCATGATTGGTTTAAACATGCACTAAAACAAGACGTAAATGCAAGTTTGAACCAATAAATTATTGAGATTTGCGATAGATTAATTAGTTTAGGAAATTGTGTATTTATTATGTAGAACTACATTTGTATATAGATCTTTTGTTAAATTATTAAGTTTTGTACTTTTGTGAACTATATCAATAAATTTATCTATCTATCTATCATAATTTTTAAAACTCTAAAATCAAAATATCAGGACGTAGGTAATTAATTAAATTGAACTCCAGCTGTGACCACCGAAGAAGTTTTAAAAGACTAAGGAAACATAGCATATGTTATTAATCGACCTACAATGAGAAAAAATAGTAAAGTTTCGACATGAAAGGTTTTTCTGTAAACTCTGACGTCACTCGCGTTACCATGAAAACAGAAGTGTAAGATAGACTTTGTGTCTCGTGGTTTTGCACGTGGTCCGTGAATTTGTTGACATGCGGAGTCATCTTGTTTGGAATGAAGATTATACACATTAGATATTGAAAAACTCTGTGATTAATATGGCTAAGGCTACTGCTCAAGACAACACAAAACAATAACAAGACAAAGAACATGCATCCAGTCGCTAAGATAGATATAAATAAATTTATCACACTCAGCGAGTGAACAACATTAATTATATTAAACAATATTTACGGAACAGAAGTTAGAAATCATAAGGAATGTCAGTACAGAGTTGTGTTAAATCTAGTATATGCCATAGCGCCTCTAAAACAATTAGGTTTTAGTGACGTTTACTTTTGAAAACAAAATTCCCTGTGCTCGAACATTCCTACACAAACTCTTCATTAAAGAGCGGATGAAAATAGCAACTGTCATCGCTCTATCTGGTCGGACATGACCTCCATAACAGGGCGGCTGGACGGACCCCTCGGTTCCGTGACGACAAGCGCAAAACGCTAACTCTCGTAACTTAGTTACGCGGTAAAATATTCATGAGCGTGTATTTGAAGGTAAAAGGCTTCATACAAAAAGCATTACAATTCCGCGTGCTCTGTTCTCTACCGAATATCTTCACGAGCAAAGAAAACCAATTTTACGGATATTAAGAGGAAAATTAGAATCCTCGAGGTATAATTCCGAAAAGAGAGCATAATGCAAATGGTAGCTTAATTCCATACTTGACCGATCTCACGACAAACCCGCCGTGAAATGCGCAAGAATACAATATATAAATTAGGTTCTACTCTGTTATCTTATTTCTTTCTCTACCTTTTACCGTGGCGACCCGGGATGGCTCCCCGTCCGGATCGTGGTGGAATTTGTGGTGGATTACGCGATCGTTTAAGGGTTTTCTCGGTGTTTTCCTTTCCTTCTCGCCATTATTATCATTCCGCCAACCTTCCAAAGTCATCATTCACTGTGCGAGGACCAGGGTTAGGTTTTCAGATAAAAATATAAAATTGCTAGAAAGTGAAGAGCTATGCATAATTGCGAATAATAAAAAAGTATTATTATTATTATTATTATTATTATTATTATTATTATTATTATTATTATTATTATTATTATTATTCAATAGTGTAACGCTGGCGCTTCGCTGATGGACTATCTAATTGGTCCAGCACTCCAGAACCGTTGTATTAAAGATGTAATAGCTCAACTGTAGCAATTAAAAACAAATTAATATAGCACTAATAATGTACATAAGAAGGTAGGTGTCCCTGATATGGTCATGCTAAGGTCTGAGAATTTTAGCCGCTATTTTTAAAAAAAAAAAAAAAAAAGTGAACCACTTTTTTCTTACTCGTTCTCAGTCTAATTGACTTTCTCAAAACAATTTCCTTTCCCCATAAAAATAGCTTTAATTGTCCAAAAAGTCCCAAGTTCCAAAAGTCTATCTAGTGTCCATATAAGGAACATGTGCACATGATATGGCCACCCTTGTTCCATGTTCTACAAATCGTGATTTTCTTTTCAGTTTGATAGCGCAGTTGTGCTAAAATTAAATAATTTTGGTGTAAAATGAATAAACATGACACTTAATAATCTTTTTTATAATTCAAAAGTGTAGTCAAAACAGGTTTTTCCATAAAAAAAATTAAGTTGTTTTTCTTACAATACAAAATGTTTGTGTAATCCCAGCTATAAGGCATGTAAATTTGTCAGGTGAAAAAAATAAAAGTAAAATCAACTTGATATGGCCATGGTACATTTGATATGGCCATATCAGGAGCAGGCAAGCTTTCACGAAAATCGTTTGATTATGAACAACTCGTAAAAGATACGCCATCAACGACAACACCAAACAACAGAACATTAAAAACTGAATGGAGTACTATGGTTTTCATGAAACAAGTCATTGAAAAACATGCATAAAACAAAGGAGACTTACCAGAGAAAAATAAGAAGAGGTCACATGAAAACCGCAAAACAGGCAACTGACGCCATATTGCTCAACTTGACTGGATGGAAAACGATCAAGTGACATACCAGGATGCACTTTCACTGGATGCTGCTGCAGCGGATTTTTTGGTTAACTAACACACAATAGGGGGTTGGCCATATCAGGAACATGGCCATAACAGGAGCACCCACCTTACGAAATTAAAATTTGGAGCGAGTCTTGATGGGTCGAACGACTGTCCACAAGTAGCTTATATACAGGGGCTCTTGTTTACTGCACTTGCACAGCGTGTTGTAAGCGAAACATACAATAAGGGAGCTCCAAATTTTCTTTCCGTATCTGTACATATAGAGTGTCTCTAAATTATACAGCCAGACTTCGGATTCAGATATCCTTTAAGGAGCAAATGAGCCGCAATGTATTAGGTTCGACTGCTTTTAACACTGCAGTGAGTGTTAGTCCTTTCTTTTTGTTTTGTTTGTTTTCTATATCTTTGAGTCAAATCAATATCTGTAACATTAATGATTTGTTTATTAAATTAACCAATTATTAATTTTCGAAAAACTAATTGCCTCAATCTCGTCCTGTAAGATAGCTCATTTGAAGGGTTCAGAGTCATAGCGGGCCAAGCGCCATTTACTAAAAACGGAGAAAGCAAGGGTTTAAGTTAAGTGAATACCATAGTTTAATGAAGATTGGCATATCATTTAGTTTGTATGTGCACATTTCATATTACTTGCTATATGTTTAATTGCATTATTGCATTCACTTAATTTTAACCTTTGTTTTCTGCGTTTTTAATATATGGCGCTTGGCCCACTATGGTTCTGAATACCATAGTTTAATTAAGATTAGCATATCATTTAGCTTTAATGTGCATACTTTATATTACTTGCTATACGTTTAATTGAATTATGGCATTCACAAATTTTAACCCTTGTTTTCTAAGTTTTTAATATATGGCGCTTGGCCCACTGTGGCTCTGAACCCTTCAATTAGTGACATAAAAACTTTTTGCACTAAAAAGAAATGTCGTAGCCCATTTGTTCCTTAAGGAAAGGTGTTTTAAAAAGGTTATCTATCTGGTCCCAAATTTTCCTGTCTAGTTTATAGAAACTCTATAGGCTATAGTGCTGCTATAGTTTAGAAACATTAAATACTTAATCCTTAATTTTTCACATTAGCACTTTTTTCCAATATATTTTAAAAGAATTTTACGAAGACAGCGCTTACTTAAATCTTCTAGAAGCAACAATGAATAAGTTATTGCTGACGTAGCGTTTATGGCTTGTGTCCTTGAGTACAAAGCACAGTCTGCGAGCATCTGTTTATAGTGTAGCTGAGAATGGTACCACCTCCTATACACGTCACTTCAACAATCTGCCAACCACAGTTGTCAGTCTTCCTGCCCAGACTGCGAGAAAAGTAAGATACTCGCACTTAACTTTCCTGCGGTGTGTCCTTGAGGACAGTGTCCAGTCAGTGAGTTTCTGTTGCCACTGCAGCTGAGAATGGTACCTCCTCCTAAATACACGTCACATCAACAATCTGCCAATCACTATTGGCAGCTTTATCGTCCATACTCTGCTACAAACTTAAGACACTCGCAGTTAAGGTTCTTATTACTTATTTCATATGCCAAAAACGGTGGCGCAGCCTTTAAAGACACTGTCCAGAAACGCCTGTGCTAATATCGATCGTGGAATACTCCAAGAAATGTGGAAACTGAGTTTCAATATTATGTGATTCGTGTTACTAGTGGCGCAGAGATTGAATTTTAATAATTACTCGTATACGTAAATAAAATTTTTCGAGTTGCTCTTTAAAGTTGACAAATGTACCGTCATGTATTTCTGAACAATAAGTAGCCTATTCAAATTAGAAAAATTATGTGTCGACATGGTGTATATTTTACCAAAACAAATAGTGGTATCGTCTAAGAGATGAGGGTAATCTTTTGTTGTTTTTATTGTGGATCTTTCTATTTCTTCTTTCATTATTCGTGATGGAATTTAAATGAAGTATAGTGCGAAAATAAAGGCGGAAATGTGGCTGTGAAAGTTAAAACTCAGCACTCCGCATTCTTTTTCTCTTTGTAAGTAAATAATAACCTCCTCCAATCCCCAGCCTTTTATAGCATTCGAAATGCTGAAGAAAGTGAAGACTTTGATTTGAATTTCTCTGTACTATAAACTCACTCGAAAACGCATTACCATAAAAACAAGAGAACCTCGAAATAATTTTATATCGAAGTCGTAATGGAACTTTTCAGAAGACTTTAGGTGCCGCATTCTGCAGCCTACAGCAACTTCCCTTAAGTACTGCAACGGCAGTGCTCAGTTCGAGGGGCTGTACACAAACTGAAGCCAGAATATTTTCATATGTAACAGTGACGACAGAAGTGTTAAGTTCTTTGTCTAAATATGAATGAAACAGAACAGATTAAAATAAATACATTAAGGGGTTAGGTACACCTTACAGTAGTAAAAGTGTGGAAATATTCAACATTTTTTCCTCCATTACTGTATCTTGTACAAAAATGAAAATTAGTATGTGTGAAACATTATCCTTCTGCTATATGAAAAAATACTATAATTATATAGGCTACTTCTTTATTCTTCTCGAGGTATCTTTCCCCATATCACTCATTATTAGAAGTCTATTTGCATATGTGGCGCTTCGTGGTTCACATGATATGTATTTCTGTTTATTAACTACACTAGGACACATTTATTATAATTGCAGACAGACAGTAAGAGTAAATTTATAATCTAGATCAGGCATGTCAATTGATGCCCACAGGAGCAAACGCGCGCTTTAGAGCCCAGGAGAACCTGAGCGCTTTACAGCGGAAAGGAAAGACACGGACGAAAGAGGTGATTTATGCCGCTTGATCGAGCTATATTCAGGGATGGTCAGCACTGATTCAATAGATAAAGGGAAGAGAACCTATTAAAACTGTATCCATGTTAATTTTCAGATTTGCCTGAGAAGTATACTTAAGTGCATTATAAGAATGTAAGTTTTAATTTTCTCAGCTTTTCATATAGAAAAGTGAAATTTTCAGATATAGGCCTATTTATTTAGTAGCCTTACAGAATATTTTCGTAAATCTAATATACCGTATATATGTATTACTGAAGATAGTGTATTGAAAATTTTGAAAATATTCGCATGGAAATTGTTTGTAAGGAAATCAATTAACTAAGCAACTACTGTTACATCATAAGCAAAAGATACGTGCCCATGTGTTGTAAAAATGTCAGTTCTATAGCTTCAGCAGATTTCGAGAAAATAATTTAATATTCTGATGATAGGAAGTTGCTTACAAATATCACCTTAAAAGCATAATGCGACAAGAGTTTTGTTATGTAATATTAGTTACACTTAAAACAGATACAGTACCTAGGTAACTTTGCTTTGTACTGTAATATTGTTTTGATTAGTTTATTGATTACTTTTGTAAGGCTAAAGATACCATCAATATAAATTCCAACTTATCATGTCATACTCAATCTCTTTCTTTGGAATATCACTTTCTTTATGAATGATGTGTTTCATCAATTTAATACAGTATAATATGGAATTTGAGTGAATATTCCTTCTTAACTCTCTATCATGTTATTAAGATTTAAAACACAAGTGCAATATTAAGAAATCAGTGTTAGTACTTTTGTTTTACAGACAATATAGATAATATTAAACAGAAAGAAGCCATATAAAAATAACGACATAAAATTTCACGTTCCGTTTGAAGTTTGTGCATCACTGTTTTCTTAATCCAACAGATTGCTTATTCATATAGACAACCCTTTCTCTTTCCATACTTAGCATTTACTGCCCGCGTACGACGTCAAGGTCAGAAAAATGCGCTTGCTTTGACATCACTGATCTAGATAGAACTGCTGAAGCGTATACATATCTGAAGCAATCCGCCACTGAGGAAGAGGTAGACGAGTTCTTAGTACTCCGAAAGATACACACATGTAAGTAATCTATTGAAGATTCTCAACATATGGACGTATAGAAGAAAATAGAACTGTCAACATCGAAAAGTTTATTTGAGATATGATCGATTACTGTTTAAACTCTGAGGGAAAAAACCTGTGGATTATTCCTGAAGAGACCATCTCCTTTTTGGCGATTTAACAAGCATCTGCACTAAAACCGGAGGCGCCTGGGACAACGGCTGCAGAGAATGTGTAGAGATTAGAGTAGCGGTCGTTGTTAATTCAGAATTTCAATTATTTTTCTCCCGATCTCGGGAGATTCTAGGTCCCCACTTACTCACTCCCATTCTTCCTGAAATTGAAATCCGGTCTCCGCACCAGAGCAATCAAAGAGAAGGGCGGATAATGAATATGTTATTTAATGGAAGTTTTAAAACGTTTCCGGTGTTTTATAGGTTATATCATATCATAAAAAAGACTTTAAATTCAGAAATAGAAATTCATGTTTTACGCATGTTGTATTAAATCCATTTGACGGCCGTGAATAAAAATCGGTAGGAGGCTCGACGTAACACACAGCCGCATCGAGTGGGCGCTGTAGACAGCAGCAAAAGTAACATGTGAAATTAGTGAACAGTGGCATGTAGGGTTGCAGAAATTAATACAGAAAAATACTAGAAAAAGAGGGAGGATAAAACAAAAAACTATACACAAAAAGAAAAGTGAAATAATGGAAGGAATAAGACAATGGCACAGAACGAAATAAAGCAGAAAAAAGATGACCAAATAAAACATTGAAACCAAACTAATGTGGAAAGATGTGTTCCTCCTTCTGTTCTTGAAAGGGAGTTTGGTCTACATCTGCAAGACAATAGAGAGACCTTGAGATCTCAGAGTATTTTTTATGGCAAATCCAAAAATCATAGTGGAATTAGGTAATAACGACATGGTGCAAGGCTTTTGGGTACTTGAAACTTGTCAAACATACAAAGATATTCAACGTTTCGGAGCTACACGTCGCGTCGGCGCCTTCATCCTGGAAAGTAGCGAAAGGGGAAAGGAGAACGGGGAAGCTATTTATTGAATCTGATCTCTAATTGGTTTATTTTACGACGCTTTATCAACTGCAATGGTTACCTAACGTCTGAGAGACATGAAGGTGATAACGCCAGCGAAATGATTCCAGGATCCACCATTGAAAGTTACCTAGAATATATATATATATATATATATATATATATATATATATATATATATATATATATATATATATACAGGGACATCATTTTATTTTTACTAACATTTTTAATATTAACCTGTCTATACCTTTAGAGAACCGGAAACACCGCTTGCTCCCCCCTCCAAGAATGGAGTTCGATGATACTGGCGTAAAACACAAATCACTCTACTAGGTATAGGAAGGAAGAAAAGTAGTTCATCCATTTACGTAAACTAGGAAATATCGCGATTTTGAGTTTGATAATTTTCATTAGGTTTTTCTTCAATCAAAGTACAGTACTGTATTAAGAATAAGTGTTTTTACTCACGAAGTGAGTTATCCATGCGAACGTATTCATTATGCAGTGTATATTATACTATCTACAGCACATTAGCGTACAATATAGAGAAAGAAGTTAAATTGAAAAATAATCATAATATGAATATTTAAACACAATTTTGAAAATGGTGGCCGTTCATTTCGATACAGGCTTTAGTTCTTTTGTGCATATTATCGCACTATAGACTATTGCATCTAATTCCAATTGCCAGTTTCGTCCTTCGTACTAGTAACTCATGTTGAAATAATTCTGTACCTACTCTACGTACTGTAAATTCAATCTTCACTTCTGCCCGACCCGAAAATATAAAATTACTCAGACATGCTATCTACTGTCCGTCCAAGTGGTTATGCCGCACGATTGTAGAAAGGGAGGAAATCACGTGGCAGTTAATTACTTAACGAGGCCCTTTTATTTAAGTTAAATTAAACAGCTGTATAATATTACGTAAACGCCCAATTCCTAAGAGAAATTAATGTTTTCAGAAAAGAGCTAAGACAGCCCAGCTATTACAGAGGGGCGAGCAGAAGCAGGTGGGGGAAATCGGGATGCGACGTAGGCAAACGGACAGTACCTGTGCGAAAATGTGATTCAATATTGAAAGCTCTTTCGTCACTGGAAAACGCGAAAATATTTCTGGAACGTACTATACTCAGTAACTCAGTACTGCTTACTATCTGCGGTCTTGGTTCTGTGTGGAGTTGGAACTTCCTTAGTAGAAGGGGTGGGAGTGAAGTACATTCAAAAACTCAGGTACAATAAAAATTGAAGTAAAAATAAAATGATGTCTATGTATATATATATATATATATATATATATATATATATAATTTATTTATTTATGTAAAGAAGGAAAATCAAAGATATAAAAATGAAAAAGAAATATAAAAGAAAAAAGAGAAAATTAAATATGAAAAAAGGAAAAGAAAATACAAAAGGGAGATATAAAATACAAAAGGAGATTATAAAGTTGGAAAAGAGAAATATAAAAGTAAAAAAGAGGAATATAAAAAAGTAAAAGGAAAATATAAGGAAGAAAATGGAAAATTAAAAAGGAATAGGGGAATATAAAAGAGCAAAAGGGGCAACATAAAAGTAAAAAAGGGAAAATAAAACAGGAAAAGGAAAATATAAAAAATGAAAAAGAAAACATAAAAGAAAGAAAATGGGAAATAAAAAATGAATAAGGGAATATAAAAGAAGGAAAAGGGTAGTCCTAAAATAAAAATAAAAAAGGGAAATATAAAAAAGGAAAAGGAAAATATAGAATAATTAAAAGGAAAATATAAAATAAAGAAAATGGAAAATAAAAAAGGAATACAAGAATATAAGAGGAAACGGGAGATATAAAAATAAAAGGAATTATAAAAAAGGAAAAGAAAAATACAGAAGAATTAAAAGGAAAATATAAAAGAAAGAAAATGGAAAATAGATTAGGAATAGGGTAATATAAAAGAAGGAGAAGGGTAATACAAAAGTTAAAGGGGGAAATTTAAAAAAAGTAAAAGGAAAATATAAAACAATGAAAATAAAAATATAAAAGAAAGAAAATGGAAAATAAAAAGGAATAGAGAAATATAAAAGGAAAAGGGAGCTATAAAAAGAAAAGGGAATTATAAAAAAGGAAAAGGAAAATATAAAAGGAAAAAGTTGGAAATATAAAAGAAGGAAAATAGAAATAAACAAGAAAGAAAAAGGATATATAAGAAGGAAAAGGAAAAATACAAAAGGAGGAAAATGTAAATATAAAAGGATAAAAAGGAGAATATAATGATGGGAGAAGAAAATATAAAAGAATGAAAAGGGAAATATAAAATAAATATGGAAAAAGGAAAATGGAAATACAAAATGAAGAAAAAGAAAATACAAAAGAAGTAAAAAGGAATACAAAGGAGAGAGAAAGAGTGGAAAGGAAGGTATTTATACAGTTATAGGCCTATTACCTGGTTGATCATCTAAGAGAAAGGAAAGGAAATGTGAAAGAAGGAAAGGGTTCATGTAAAAGAGGGAAAAAAAATATGGGAGAAGGAAAAGTGCAATATAAAAAAGGGAAACGGAAATATAAAATAAGAAAAAATACAAAATATGAAAGAAGGAAATCTTTAATAAAAGAAGGAAAAGAAAGCATAAGAATTAATGGAAACCAGATAGCAAGACAATAAAGAAAATATAGACCTAGGGAATAATGAAGTAAACAGATTCTTGAAATCTAATAAACTGATAGAGAAGGAATTTGTCGCTAAGAAATTACAGCACCTATCGTCTCAGTTAATGACAATGTATGGTATTTCACTAAGAGAGTGTTACAAATTTTCTAGAACGTGCCATGTCTTGCTGCGGAAGTGCAGGGGGTAATTTTCCTTAGATAATGCGTCAACTGCCAACTGCTTCGTGGCGTAACGATACGGTCATTCATGCTATTTCCTGTTTAACCTTAATCTGAATATAAGCCCGTTGCACGCTCGTCCAGATTATCGCGCTCACAGACAGGTTTATCACCGAATCCACTTGCTTCTTATCGACTGAGGGCTGGAGAAAGTTTCCAGCAACAAGAGAGTGACGAATTGAGGCTGGTTTTTTCAACACGATTAATAACCACTGGCTCAGGACAAGAGTGAGCTAACCCGCAGTGCAATTATGGTTTGAATGTTTTGGAGTGGCAGGTTCCATTGTTGAGACTTCTATAACTGTGAAGTCCCAAAGTAAATTAGTAAAATTTCAGAGAGATAGAATATAATTATACAAATATAATGTCATGCATATTGTGCCATAGTATCGTAGGCTTATATGAAGTTGATGTTGTCAGCTTTGTGCTCTTATTGAAATAACTGAACGTACTCAGTAGCAGTAGTTTTATTTTTCCTGGCAGAGTTAAGACCATGAGACCTTCCGTTCCACTCAACCAGGTTTAAAACATATACATAAAATAAATAAACAATACAAAACAACACAGAAGTTCACATCTAAAACATACATAGAAAATAACAGACAATTGCATATATCAAAATTAGGATTACGTCTAAATTGGCTATGGAGAGAACTAGGGTCTATCTTCTTCTTCTTCTTCTTCTTCTTCTTCTTCAATTCAAGGGATAGGCATATGCCTGTTCCGGCTTCATAGTGTATCCGTCCAACGCTTTCTAGGTCTTCCCGGATGTCTTCTCCCTCTAGGTCTATAATTCATCATTCTTCTTGGGATTCTTTCTGGTGTCATTCTATTGACATGTTCTGCCCACTGATTTCTATAAGTCTTAATTTTTTCTTCTAGGGAAAAGATCATCAATTCTTCTCTTACTTTATCAGTTCTAATTTTATCCGATATAGTACACCCCTTGACTGACCTTAGAAACTTCATTTCAGCGGCCTGTAATTTTTTGCTGGCAGCTGCAGTCATCGTCCAGGTTTCTGATCCAAATAACAAAGATGGTACTGTCATTACTTTATAAAATTTAATTTGTGTTACTAGGGTCTATAAACACGAAAACTATTGGAAGAATAGTAAAAGAGAAATTTCGAGACAAGATATTTTTAGTAATATTAAAGACCTAGGATCACTAAAATACTATAGGGAGGTTAAGCAGTTTTGGGAACAGGAAGAATATGTTAGACTAAATTCAAGGGAGGAGAGAACAGGAATGGCATGGTGGAGATTAGGTATCTGGAGACTCAAGAATAAGAGAGGGAACGTAGAGAAGGTTAAATGCCCTTTGTGTGGACTAGCTGAAGACGCAATGATTTGAGAAACGGTTGGGTGGATAAAAATTTTCTACAAATAAACGCTGTAGCAGCTTATAAAAAATGAATGGTCCCCTAAACGCCAGCAATCTGCATAAATTAGGAAAATTTCTTTTTAGAGTTAAAATTAGATGTGAAAAGAAAGTCAAAGCTCTAACGGATATGGAATTATAAATGTTGAGTAGTCGGACACGATAGGAAACTATGGAGAGTAGTCAATGAAGTTAACATAATAATTTTTAAGAGATTTATTATAGAAATGAAAAGGTTAAAGTAAGAGTTTTTAAATACAAGAACTATACCTATTATTAGTTTATAATTATTATTATTATTATTATTATTATTATTATTATTATTATTGTGTATAGAGGATACTTAGAGGTTCAATATGTATTAGTTTTTTAATTTTGTATATAGAGTGATGGAGGATTAAGAACTGGAACACATCAAATTCGCCATGACGTGAACAAAGATTGGTGAAATAAATAAATAAATAAATAAATAAATAAATAAATAAATAAATATCAAAATTAGTCACATAAGATAGTATAAGGTAAATGAGAAATGGAAATTGCATTTCATATAAACGGAAGTAGCAATTCCTTTGTTAGCGTTGTAACTAGTGTCGTGCAATGCCCGAACATGAGAAGGGATATCAAGATTCTACAATCTTCGCCCTGCCCCTTAGGCATCCAACAATACTATGACGTGAAGTATGTAAACTAAAATAACCGTGTTCGTTGAAAACCGGTAAGAGATCTTATGTTCGGTTCATATTTGCCGAGTCTCAGCAGAACCCCTTCCTTATACAACATGCTCGGTGCCTTTCTCCTTAGTTACTCTTCTTCCTGCGCTTTTATGTTTTAGCTGCATAAGGATGTCAGGCACATATCTTACGAAGTTACGCACAGTAATGGCTATAGGTAATTTTTCTTATTTTTAATAAACGTATAAAAAATTCAAAATATAGACTACTTATTTTAAAAACGCATATGTTCATATTATCGAATAGTATTGCGCAATGTTCAAGCATGAGAGACGAAACGAAGACATTAGAAACTTCGTCTTATTCCATATGAAAAACTAATTGCAAGATATGTACTCATATTCTTAAACGGTTTAAGATAGTGTCTGGCAACGTTCGAACATGACTGCGGCAATCAAGACATTACAAAATTCGTCTTATTTCATAGGAAAAACTAATTGCAAGATCTGTCCTAAAAATCCTTAAACGATTAAAACATGAAGGAGTGGGAGAGGAAGACAGCGAATATTTGTATAACAAGATGGAACAAACAAGACAGACTCCTTCTGCGGAGCGAACATTGGCGAATATCGAACTTCATCATACTGGAGAAACTTGACTCGAACTTATTGCCTGTAATGCACGAAGCTAATACTTTCACCATTCATATAGTCACACAAATATTGTTACGGAGAAACTATGATTTATTTGAATATAATGCGAAGAATGTAAATGTAGCTACATTCTGTCGGTAATTGGTGTTGTTAGTAGGTTATTTTACGACGCTTTATCAACAGCTTTGGTTATTTAGCGTCTGAATGAGATGAAGGTGATAATGCCGGTGAAATGAATCCGGGGTCCAACACCGAAAGTTACCCAGCATTTGCTCATAATGGGTTGAGGGAAAACCCCGGAAAAAACCTCAACCAGGTAAGTTGCCCCGACCGGGAATCGAACCCGGGCCACCTCGTTTCGCGGCTAGACGTGCTAACCGTTATTCCACAGGCGTGGACTCGGTAATTGGTAGTCTATAATAAACACTGTCACGTATTTTTAAAACATAATGTGATTTACCTTATGTTCGTATAATTCTGTGGATATTTAATCATATTCTTGTAATAAAAATACGTGTCTTTACATCTAAATAAAACTTCACAAGACTTTGTTCTAAAATCCTTCCGCAGCTTAAAGGCATGAAGTGATGGGAGACGAGAGTAGGAGAGACCAGCGGATTTGACGAGGCAAGTTCGAACGAGCTGGACAGATCCACTTCTTCAAAGCAGATTTCGGTATTTGTCACGCTTGACAAACTTGAATCGAACACAGTGTCTGAATTACACGACACTAGTTGTAACCGCATTATCATACTCACAATCTTCTTCATCTTCGTCATAGTCTTCATCATTATCATCGTTATTTTATTCGTACTTGTAGCCACTCTTGTCTTTTGCACATATAGGCCTTAATTTGTATTTCGATATAATATCGAAATCGGCTTGAGCTGTGTCATATCACTTTATAGGCCTACTTTGTGCAATTCTGAAATAAAATCTCTGCGTATGAACTAGTTTAGTAAAGCAAGTTGTGCATACAACGAAACAGTCATCTGGTTGAATTGTATGAGCGCAAATGAAGTGGTTTGTCGCATAGAAAACGTAATTAGCTGGAACATTGTACTTAATGCAGCTACAAAATGGGATCACTACTTTCAACATAGAAAATGTAATTATTTAGTTTTTCATAATAATTTATGACCTGAGAAAATGAATTCAGAGAATAACTGCCATGTTAATACATGTATAAACATTTTAATTAATGGACCGTGGAATTTTAAATTTTTATAAATTCCTCTAGGCTACTATCAAAATGAACATAAATATGCATACGGGCTCTGCTATATTAATCTATGTAAGGAACTCTATTTTAGTTGAAATATTAGACATCTCCAGTGCATGTGAATAATTCTGTTTATATTTTGTTACAATTCTAATAATGAAAATAAACAGTTCCATATTAATGGCACATGCTTTCTCATACATTTTATTTAATAGGTATTATAATATTCAGAAGAACTACAGTCAATGCTCCAACAACTCTGTACACAAAGCAAAACCGCAGGTCTATCAGTGAACATGACAAAAACACAGCTGATGACAAACAGAGAAGAAATCCCCATCTCAATTGACGGAACAACGCTACCATATGCAACGGAATACACATACCTAGGCCAACTAATTTCCTTTAAAGACAAGACTGGAAAAGAAATAAGAAGAAGAATATCCTTAGCTTGGAAATCCTTCTGGTCCCTCCAATTCATACTTCTGGATAAGACAATCAGCAGAAGACTCAAATTCGAAGTACTACAAACCTGCGTCTACCCAACACTACTTCATGGATGCCAAACATGGTCGACAACAAACAGACAGACGAATGCGCTAGAAATATGCCAAAGGAAAATGGAACGAAAGATATTGGGAATAACTATGAGAGACAGAATTTCCAATGATTCGCTGTCCCAAATGGCATCAACAACAAACGTCACACAAAGAGCAAACAAATTGAAGTGGAAGTGGGGAGGCCACATCGCGCGGATGAAAGACGAAAGATGGACATACAGAGCCACCATGTGGGACCCGCGCACAGGAGACCGGCACAGGGGCAGACCAAGGAAGAGGTGGGCAGGCTTCTACACAACACAAGCAGGCCAGCAATGGTCCAGAATAGCAAGAAGCAGGGGAACATGGAGAACAATTGGAAGTCGACTACAAACGCAGACAGTGCCAGCCACAAACAACATCCCAAGTTGACTCAGTGAAAGTGCATTCAATATAATAAAAGTGTTAGTGAACTCAAATTAATCAAAGTGACAGCGAAATCAACTCCAACCAGACAAAGAAACACTAGACACAACCTAACGCGGAGTAGCTCACCACGTTAGTGAAACAGAGCTACCCTCTAGCAGGAGGCCTTTGCCCTTCAAGGGACACATTAGGCTATTATTATTATTATTATTATTATTATTATTATTATTATTATTATTATTATTATTATTATTATTATATTTCAGACATATTTCATGTATACATGTACTAACTTCCGTAATAGCTACGTCAACAAACAAACGGGCATTTACTTGTTTAATACCTCACCCTGTTTTTACATCTAATAAAATAATACTATTCCAAATCTAATCTCAACTGGATTGTAAAAGAACGTTATCTAACTTCAAAGTGATCATTATGCATTATTTTTACCGACTAGTCAAACGCTACTTCACTAAGAGTATTTTTCTTCTCATTTCAGATAAAAACAAATTACAACGGTGACACATACTTTCTAATTATACTTTTTATAAGCTTCTCAATAATTCAATAATTTATTGCTTTTTAATTGAATTATATTACACTTTATAATTAATTTTTCGCAACACTTCTCTATAAATTTGCAATTTAACAACTGAAATCTTGTTATTTTTAATTGTTTTGTTTTACGACACTTTATCAACTGCTATGGCTATCTAACGTTTGAATGAAATGAAGGTGATAATGTCTGCACCTAAAGATAACTCAGTAAAACAATTTGCGCGCCAAAGTATTTTTCTCCGAAGTGGCTTTTGACGCATAAGTAAGAAGCAGTACTGTGATCTACTACAGTTTAAAATTGTATGGATAAATGTTTCAAGATGATATGAATGGGATATTTGTAAATGCTGCCATCGTCCTGGCTGGACAATGTTTTCACAAAAAAAAAGTATTTTGATTATGGTTCTTATATTAAAACCACTCAAAATTTCCACTCCTATAAAATAGGTCTATGGTGTTTTTCCCCTAACAATTAAATTAGTAGATGGCCGTTACAATACGCTCACCATATGCTTAATATCTCAAATTTTCATTTTTTTGACTATGGTTATTTTTTCAAAAAAATCTTTCAATCTTAATTTGAACTAAAACTGCGAACACTTTAAAATTAAATTATACACAAACAGCGTCTCATATAAATTTCGTTTTTATAAGTGGAAATAAAAATGCATTTTTCATGAAATTCTAAAATTAAGTCAATAAGCATCACAATGCAGGGTGGAGGTTTTCAATGAGAGTTCTTTTGAGGGACTTATCCTAAGCATATTATGAACGAAAAAGTCGTCTTCTATTTTGCTCCTTTGAGCTTTGAATTCCCATAAATAATTATCTTACATGATAAATTTTTATCCCATTATCTTCTGAAAAAAAAATATTAATACACATTTTATAAACGTCTTTACCTTAGAGTTCTCGGTTCCAAGAAGAGTTTTGCGTAACATTTCAGTTAAGTTTACGATTTAAAAGTACTTTATAATATTTTTATTAATAAATCACTTTAAGTCATAGATATTTGGCAACGCTGTTACCAGAAGCGTGCTTCAACCTCAGGCTTGACTACCGCGGAAAGTAAGTGCAGTCACCTCGTAAAATTGGTCTGAAACATCGACCCGTCCTCACTGCTGCGGAGAAGGGGTATCTTCATGCATTGTCAAATGCTATTGTATTTCTTGCGATGTTGCAATTTTTTCTAGAAACAAAGTCGATTTTCCACTAAGTAAAAAGAAATAACGCCAGCTGGCGAAAGAAAATTCTGTTGTTTTGGTATTAAGAATATATCTCGTGAAATTACTGTCACTTCCACCCTGTAGTGTGTTACAAGAATATAAAAATTCATTATATTTCACGAAAGCGTGACCATAAGTAGAGACTGAGACACCGCTGTGCTTGTTGAGAATGCTACATCAAGAAATTTAAAATTCACGGGAAGAATTTATTATTATTAGCCACGTACGTATTAAATCTTCGTTTCTACATGACCATATGCAAGAAGTGAATAAGGGCTCGCGTGAGGGCCAACAATGAAGATCTCGTTTGTGAAACGTGATAACGTTATAACATAATGTTTACTGATGCGGAGACATGAACGTGGCGTATCTGCAAGGGCTGTCCAATTGTAACTCCAGTGTTTATCAGTAGAAATCCATCTATTAAATTATATAAACATCGTTCTGATGTAGGTTTTCATGGCAAAAAATTGTGCATATTACAGAATAATGCATTATTCTGACTAAAATTATTTTCACGCGACTTAGTTTATAGCCTAAGTGTGAAAAGGGGTATAATATCCCATGAAAATGTTAAGTGGGTAATAAATTATAGACTAATGTCCCGCGATGTAACTGCTTGGTTTAAGTCATCCCGTGAACTAGCGATACGGAAAGAGTGCTGATTCGAATTCTCAAAGAGAAAAAAATTTCTCATGAAATCTCGACCAGTGTGTGGGATCGGTGAGGTGCCCATCTAGCATCATGATGAATGTAGAGTGATACGTACAGTGAGTAGAGAAATCCAGTTTCTTAAGCCAGCTGTAACGGCTGGGGGATCATAGTGCTGACCTTATATTACCCCCTACTGCTTAAAGGTAGTCGTTTACCTCTAAAAAGCCATGTGAACGCGAGGCTAGAAGTTGACTACTCAGCCTTGACACTCCTAGATCAGTAGAATTTAACAAGCCTGGCTTCTTAAGTGAGATTTCTTTAGTTAGAGCACACATCGAACGAACTGATACGAAACTCTGTGGACATTTAAACGCTTTGCGTGTTCTTGCTGTTCCTATATTAGTGCCTGAATAAAGTTGTTGATATATGTACAGAAAGGGCACTAAAGAAAAGAACCAAAGGAAATAGATTCGATTCGGTGCAGTGGGTTGAACTTCGGCGTAGCTCAGTGGTTAGAGCATCCAGTGAGTGCAACTGAGGATCCTGGGTTAGATTCTCGGCGCCAGAGCGATTTTTCTCCATGAATAACAAAAAGTTGCTGATGTTGCAGTTTCCAACCAATTTACACAAATTAATACCACAGTTTAGTATATACAGATACGAAGCTCAATACGTAGTAAATATGCATCCATAGATAGTTACTAACCACTAGGATCGCTAATAATGCCTCATTACAGACAATTCGAAGTAGTACCAACACAGTCTATTGTTCCTATCATCCTCACAACTCAAACTTCGTGACATAAATTACTGGGATTGAGGCTGCCGTCCGGCATTGCCTCTTCTGTATAGTGTTGTGACGTTATACGATACAAAAGTGGGTTGTCCTTCCCTTCGCTTTGTTCTTCTCATATTTCACTCGTTTTCCTTGATTTCCCCTTATTCGCCTTGCTTTCCTCTTGTTCTTCTTGTTTTCTCTTGTTCTCATTTCCTTTCCCTTGTTCTCCTTGTCTTCCCGTTATTATACTTGTGCTTATTCTCACTTTATTCTCTTTGTTTCATTTCTTGTACCATCCACAATTAGTTCTACATAAAGATATGCAGCATGGTAGAGCTATGCACCTGTTGATAGGTGATTGCACTCACACGTACAGTAGTTCTACATAAAGATATGCAGCATGGTAAAGCTGTGTACCTGTTGAAAGGTGATTTCACCCACACGTACAGTAGTTCTACATAAAGATATGCAGCATGGTAAAGCTGTGCACCTGTTGATAGTTGATTGCACCCACACGTACAGTAATTCTACATAAAGATATGCAGCATGGTAAAGCTGTGCACCTGTTGACAGGTGATCGCACCCACACGTACAATAGTTCTACATAAAGATATGCAGCATGGTAGAGCTATGCACCTGTTGATAGGTGATTGCACTCACACGTACAGTAGTTCTACATAAAGATATGCAGCATGGTAAAGCTGTGTACCTGTTGATAGGTGATTTCACCCACACGTACAGTAGTTCTTCATAAAGATATGCAGCATGGTAAAGCTGTGCACCTGTTGATAGTTGATTTCACCCACACGTACACTAGTTCTACATAAAGATATGCAGCATGGTAAAGCTGTGCACCTGTTGACAGGAGATCGCACCCACACGTACAGTAGTTCTACATAAAGATATGCAGCATGGTAGAGCTGTGCACCTGTTGACAGGTGATCGCACCCACACGTACAGTAGTTCTACATAAAGATATGCAGCATTGTAGAGCTGTGCACCTGTTGACAGGTGATCGCACCCACACGTACAGTAGTTCTACATAAAGATATGCAGCATGGTATAGCTGTGCACCTGTTGATAGGTGATTTCACCCACACGTACAGTAGTTCTACATAAAGATATGCAGCATGGTAAAGCTGTGCACCTGTTGACAGGTGATCGCACCCACACGTACAGTAGTTCTACATAAAGATAAGCAGCATGGTAGAGCTGTGCACCTGTTGATAGGTGATTTCACCCACACGTACAGTAGTTCTACATAAAGATAAGCAGCATGGTAGAGCTGTGCACCTGTTGATAGGTGATTTCACCCACACGTACAGTAGTTCTACATAAAGATATGCAGCATGGTAAAGCTGTGCACCTGCTGATAGGTGATTTCACCCACACGTACAGTAGTTCTACATAAAGATAAGCAGCATGGTAGAGCTGTGCACCTGTTGATAGGTGATTTCTCTCACACGTACAGTAGTTCTACATAAAGATATGTAGCATGGTAAAGCTGTGCACCTGTTGATAGGTAATTGCACTCACACGTACAGTAGTTCTACATAAAGATATGCAGCATGGTAAAGCTGCGTACCTGTTGATAGGTGATTTCACCCACACGTACAGTAGTTCTACATAAAGATATGCAGCATGGTAAAGCTGTGCACCTGTTGACAGGTGATCGCACCCACACGTACAGTAGTTCTACATAAAGATATGCAGCATGGTAGAGCTGTGCACCTGTTGACAGGTGATCGCACCCACACGTACAGTAGTTCTACATAAAGATATGCAGCATGGTAGAGCTGTGCACCTGTTGACAGGTGATCGCACCCACACGTACAGTAGTTCTACATAAAGATAAGCAGCATGGTAGAGCTGTGCGCCTGTTGATAGGTGATTTCACCCACACGTACAGTAGTTCTACATAAAGAAATGCAGCATGGTAGAGCTGTGCACCTGTTGATAGGTGATTTCACCCACACGTACAGTAGTTCTACATAAAGATATGCAGCATGGTAAAGCTGTGCACCTGTTGACAGGTGATCGCACCCACACGTACAGTAGTTCTACATAAAGATAAGCAGCATGGTAGAGCTGTGCACCCGTTGATAGGTGATTTCACCCACACGTACAGTAGTTCTACATAAAGATATGCAGCATGGTAAAGCTGTGCACCTGTTGATAGGTGATTTCACCCACACGTACAGTAGTTCTACATAAAGATAAGCAGCATGGTAGACCTGTGCACCTGTTGATAGGTGATTTCTCTCACACGTACAGTAGTTCTACATAAAGATATGCAGCATGGTAAAGCTATGCAATTGTTGATAGGTGATCGCACTCACACGTACACTAGTTCTACATAAAGGTATGCAGGATGGTAAAGTTGTGCACCTGTTGATAGGTGATTGCACCCACACATACAGTAGTTCTACATAAAGATATGCAGCATGGTAAAGCTGTGCACCTGTTGATAGGTGATTGCGCCCACACGTACAGTAGTTCTACATAAAGATATGCAGCATGGTAAAGCTGTGCACCTGTTGGTAGGTGATTGCACCCACAGGTACAGTATTTCTACATAAAGATATGCAGCATGGTAAAGCTGTGCACCTGCTGATAGGTGATTTCACCCACACGTACAGTAGTTCTACATAAAGATAAGCAGCATGGTAGAGCTGTGCACCTGTTGATAGGTGATTTCTCTCACACGTACAGTAGTTCTACATAAAGATATGTAGCATGGTAAAGCTGTGCACCTGTTGATAGGTAATTGCACTCACACGTACAGTAGTTCTACATAAAGATATGCAGCATGGTAAAGCTGCGTACCTGTTGATAGGTGATTTCACCCACACGTACAGTAGTTCTACATAAAGATATGCAGCATGGTAAAGCTGTGCACCTGTTGACAGGTGATCGCACCCACACGTACAGTAGTTCTACATAAAGATATGCAGCATGGTAGAGCTGTGCACCTGTTGACAGGTGATCGCACCCACACGTACAGTAGTTCTACATAAAGATATGCAGCATGATAGAGCTGTGCACCTGTTGACAGGTGATCGCACCCACACGTACAGTAGTTCTACATAAAGATAAGCAGCATGGTAGAGCTGTGCGCCTGTTGATAGGTGATTTCACCCACACGTACAGTAGTTCTACATAAAGAAATGCAGCATGGTAGAGCTGTGCACCTGTTGATAGGTGATTTCACCCACACGTACAGTAGTTCTACATAAAGATATGCAGCATGGTAAAGCTGTGCACCTGTTGACAGGTGATCGCACCCACACGTACAGTAGTTCTACATAAAGATAAGCAGCATGGTAGAGCTGTGCACCCGTTGATAGGTGATTTCACCCACACGTACAGTAGTTCTACATAAAGATATGCAGCATGGTAAAGCTGTGCACCTGTTGATAGGTGATTTCACCCACACGTACAGTAGTTCTACATAAAGATAAGCAGCATGGTAGACCTGTGCACCTGTTGATAGGTGATTTCTCTCACACGTACAGTAGTTCTACATAAAGATATGCAGCATGGTAAAGCTATGCAATTGTTGATAGGTGATCGCACTCACACGTACACTAGTTCTACATAAAGATATGCAGGATGGTAAAGTTGTGCACCTGTTGATAGGTGATTGCACCCACACATACAGTAGTTCTACATAAAGATATGCAGCATGGTAAAGCTGTGCACCTGTTGATAGGTGATTGCGCCCACACGTACAGTAGTTCTACATAAAGATATGCAGCATGGTAAAGCTGTGCACCTGTTGGTAGGTGATTGCACCCACAGGTACAGTATTTCTACATAAAGATATGCAGCATGGTAAAGCTGTGCACCTGTTGATAGGTGATTGCACCCACAGGTACAGTAGTTCTACATAAAGATAAGCAGCATGGTAGAGCTGTGCACCCGTTGATAGGTGATTTCACCCACACGTACAGTAGTTCTACATAAAGATAAACAGCATGGTAAAGCTGTGCACCTGTTGATAGGTGATTCCACCCACACGTACAGTAGTTCTACATAAAGATATGCAGCATGGTAAAGCTGTGCACCTATTCATAGGTGATTTCATCCACACGTACAGTAGTTCTACATAAAGATATGCAGCATGGTCAAGCTGTGCACCTGTTGATAGGTGATTTCACCCACACGTACAGTAGTTCTACATAAAGATATGCAGCATGGTCAAGCGGTGCACCTGTTGATAGGTGATTTCATCCACACGTACAGTAGTTCTACATAAAGATATGCAGCATGGTAGAGCTGTGCACCTGTCGATTATTTGTCGAGGCTTTCTTCAACTCAGCGCGAATTCCAGATAACCTAATCAAATTCTATAACTAATTCTCGCTAATATTATATGTCTCGCTATCACCAACTCTTTCGACGCTAGACAATGTCGCAATTGGTACAGCGTAGTTAAATAACTGACGAAGGAATTTGGCAAACTTGCTTCCTTTCCTAATTATATGTACAGTAAACCCTATCTCTAATTACAACAGAATAAGAGATACGATACAACGACTCGTCACTGTCAAATATTTAGCCTAACATCCCATTACATCTATCGAAAAAGTACGCAGAACCAGCTAGTAGGCTATCTGCTTTTAACCACCTTTGTTTCTGCATTTTGTTCCCATGCCTTTTTATTTATTCCATATCCTAATGTCTGCCTCTACACTTTTTTTTCTCCGTGCATGGAATGCGATGCGGTAATTATACGTGCGGGTGGGGCAGGAATTTCGATCGGCACACAATTCCGTTATTACACCGCAGATTTTCAAACATTCTCGCATGGCTCCACACTTCATAGTGTTACAATTTCGTGGTTCGACCATCCTCCTCACACCTCCGCGGTAGAATACCTTACAATTACTGTCTCTGCACTGTACAATTAAAACAGCTGAAATTTTAAAACGAAAAAATAACTAAGAAATTAAAGCTAAACACACGCCATACAGTTTCAGTACTGTTATCTTTTATTATTAATCCTGCATTCAGTATCAAACGCTGCAGCGTTCTATTACAATACTTTTGCTCTTTTATTCAGTATTTTATTCGTCTACATTCTCTTTTAACCATGGAATAAATGTTTTACATTTACATTAAAAGTAATCCAATGAAGGATTGTAATGAACTAAGAGATTAAAGTAATATTACAAAATCAAACTGAAATAACTTGACAGCCATTGAACTAATTTTGCAAACATCTACAGAGTTTTTTAATACTCGTACGTGAAAGAAACGAAGACATTTATAACAAAAATTTAAAGAAACATTACAAACATTTCAAATAATCAGCAGAAAAAAGTTACGTCCACACCTGTGGAGTAACGGTTAGCGCGTCTGGCCGCGAAACCAGGTGGCCCGGGTTCGATTCCCGGTCGGGGCAAGTTACCTGGTTGAGGTTTTTCCGGGGTTTTACCTCAACCCAATAAGAGCAAATGCTGGGTAACTATCGGTGCTGGACCCCGGACTCATTTCGCCGGCATTATCACCTTCATCTCATTCAGACGCTAAATAACCTAAGATGTTGATAAAGCGTCGTAAAATAACCTACTAAAAAAAAGTTACACAGGATGTTGTGTAATTGAGGACCTAACATTCTAACATTCCAGATACAATTTCAGTAAAGTAAATGTGATCTAGGATTACGTTTACAAATACATTTTCATTTAACTTTAACTGAAAGATTTCTACTAATAATAAAGACTCATATTATGAACAATCACAGAACCGGACTAAGTCCTGCGGCGTAGAAATTCTGAAAAGCGACCATTGAAATAATACTGTGATAAATTTTGCACATTACAAAATTAGAAAGCTATATTTGCTGCTTTATCAATAATGTAAATGTTCACAAATATTAATGTAAGTTCTGCTGCGTAGGTCACATTTAGAATTAAATAGGTACATTCTTTCAATGTCACCTAAAGTCTTTCACACAACTTTGTCACTTGCACACTTGCATCCTTCGAATATCGAAATATACACACAGCTATTCATGTCTGCAGTAATGCCAAAACAATCTTATATATGAATCAACCATAACCTAAAAATCCATATTTTATCACTTACTTCCTTTTATCTTCTGAAGCAAGAGATATAGGCTACTCTTTTCTACACAACATTGCCTTGTAAGTCTTTATCGAAGGAGAAAGAAAAACGCATGACAAAGAAGATACAATACTTTGTAGGTTATTTTTCATGTGATACAACACTTTTGTAAAAGAGATTATTTTTCATGTGTATAATTTGCTTTTGGATTTAATAAACTTGTAGATATCGAATATAAATAAAATACGTTATAATGAGTATCAAAGACGCTTGTGGTGTGGTAGCAAGCAAAACACAGCGCTTCCGTTCTCGCGTCGCGCATGATGTCATTCTTTCACACCCACTAATAACGCGACGCATGACAACAGCACGAACAAGAGTTAGACCTTTTTATACTGTAAGATTACGCTAAAATACCCTAACGTTGTCGGAATATAACAATGCTATATTACAGTATCTAGAGCAGAGATGGGCATCGTGCCTCACTTGAGAATTTGTGCCTCACTGACCTTCACAGAGCTTATCGCTCTGAGTACATCATCTTCACAGTCCCCGTTCCTCCCTCACGTAGCTCCTAGGCGTGGGCAGGTTTTATATCAGTTTCATAAGCAATATCAGTGCTGGCATAATGGCATAATCAAAGCAGTGTGTACGTGTTAGAAAACGATTATTTAATGAGAAATGGGAGGAATACGAGTAGTTGTTTTTCTGTTTAGAAGGGGAGAACATACGATGTATGTTATGCTCGAAAATCCTATTAGGCATTAATAAATTTAATATAGAACGACATTACTCCTTATGTCATAAAGAATATACTGAATTAGAAGGTAAGACAAATTAAATGTTATTTGTCCTACTATTCCGAAGAAAATTTATGATCTTAACATTTGCATAGTATACTAAATACGACATTATACCTTACACACGCTGTATTAAAAGGTACGAGGGATTAAATGTTGTCCGTACATATTATTTCCAAAAGAAATTTATAAAAAAAATATCAAATGTACATAGAAAACGAAATATGATTTTCTGAAATTATTTTACGTCGAGAACGTGTAAATCTATTATGTAATCTTGCGAAACGCCAGAATATTCAAGGAATAAACGTAGACAACGTGATGGAATATTATTGGCTAGTCACGCAATTTCTCGCCTGTGATTTAAATCAATTCAGCTATGGAGAAACAGTAAAGAGGTTTATGATTAAAGCTGCAGAATTAATTTGCCAAATTGAATAAAAGTTTTCGAGTCTCTCACGTTAACCAAGCGCTTTCCTAATAATTCGCCACTGACCGTCTTAGCGATTACGATAAGGTGACGCAGGTCACAGCAGTTTATATTTCCCATCCTACGCTGCAGTCTCCTCTCCTAGTAAACAAACTATTTCAAATCGAGTGCCTCACGTAACCGAAAATTGTGCCCATGTATGATCTAGAGTAAACCGTACTTTACTAGAGCATATCCGTACTCTTCAAGAGACTCAAGGCAAATTACATTCCCCACTCTAGTCTGGGCAGCAGGAGCACTTGGTTTCTGCTCACTTAAAAACGATTATTGCCTAGCTATAAGACGTGTATTTCCGTTAAAAGTTTTTGCAGCGTCACCTTACAACGATAGACAATGAGAGATAAGAAAGCAGTTTTGATTTAGAGGCGATATTCAAATTAAGATCCTTTGTCTACCGAATGCCTGAAACAAATATGTCAAAGGAAAGAACTAGTTCCCTTTTTTAGAAAGACTGGAAAGTGTAAAATAATTACATGAGTGAAGCGACAATCTATACGCTTATGCAATGTTTATTCATGTCTCCATAGAATTCTGTCCGCAGCTTATGTCGACCTCTTGCATATAGGATTGCTTACATATGTGAATGTGGGCACGGCACATACAAATTCATCAGACGTCCTTGTAAATTTTTGGGGTGCGCGCACCGTGAACTGTCAACATTTACCCTCATCATGTACCACCCTCGCCTGCAATTTGTGTGTACCTAAGTTTAAGTTTCATTAGTCAGAGATCCGGAACCAGTTCTAATTGCGGCATAAATAATTAATACCTTCATTCGTGGCTGGTAATGTAGCCCTCGTGTGTTATTTGTTTGCTTGATTAAATATGCTTCATCAATTTCCGAAGGTTATTGAATCATTCAAAGGCATCAAGTGAAATTACTTTATTGCATTTAATCAATACATATATCTCTATGGACAAAAAAATTGTGTCGCTCTAGCCTATTGACTTGTTGTAAATATAGCTTAATATTTTTAAATCAAAATCAATTTTGTATCAATGTTAATTTCGAATTTATGTTATTAAAATATAACTAAAAAAATAAACAAAATTGGCACATTGTACCATGAAATTACTGAAGTTATTACAATAGACAACATTTTTTACTTTCATTCATAATATTAATGTCTGAATTTTCACTTTCACACTCTGAGTCTTCAAAATATATATTCATTATCTTCGAAACTATCAAGAACACTGCTACTGAATAACAAAGCAAGAAGTGTAAGGGCCGATTGTATAAACCATTTAATCTTAGATGAGCGGTTAAATTGATCCAAGTTCTAGCTGAACTTGGAATTTTGTGTTGTATAAAGTCTAATCTGAGATTAATTTGTCTCAAACTAAAGTCAACTTTGACTGAAGAAATTTTTCTGATTAAGTTAGATGATCCAAGTTCAGTTATTTCTTTTCTGTTTGAAATATACGAGTGACAGATTGTACAAATAGAATAATAATAATAATAATAATAATAATAATAATAATAATAATAATAATAATAATAATAATTTATTTAATCTGACAGGATTAAGGCCATAAGGCCTTCTCTTCCATCCTACCAGAATAACCATTGTTATTAATATTAATAGATATGGTAGGAGCATTTATATATATATATTTTTTCAATTTCTTGCCTTAATACACAAACATTCTTATATTTTATAAGGTTTTATCGTGTTCAGCAGTATCAAATAACATAACCTACAGTATAATTATATTATGTTTATAAGAACCATTATTATTAATGGATATGATACGTATATTCACAAATTTTCAATTAGCCGTATTACTAAACGAAAATTGTCGTTTAGAAATCTTTATTATGTTTAGCAGTATCAAACACCATAACATGATAACAATTTGGAGAACGGTCAACCTTCTTCTTATTGTCAGCCATTATTTACAATGCACAAAACAAACCAGTGTCTCCAACAGAGTGTACGGAAAGTCGCCAAAAAGTAGTTGGAAAGTCGCTACGTTTGTCATTATCAATAAATAAATATTAAATTTTGTCACTACGGGGTGCTAGAAAGGTCGCTAAATCCCTATTTAAGCAATATAAAAGTTAAAAGAAATTGTCGTTGGAAAAAAGTTAAAGTCGGTAAATTGGCAACACTGAACAAACCTGTACAACATGGCCCGCGCAACACATACTTCACCTGTTTATGCGATGTTGCCAAGTCCTTTTCACGTGAACTTAGATTGCACTTGAACCTAGGTAATTTGATCGCAGGAAAGTTTTATACAATAGAAGAAGTGTCTGAACTCTGTTCACTTTCCGATCTTCGATCAAAATTGATCTTTAGTCAGGGAGTTTTATACAATTGGGCCTAAAAGTGATAGAAGTACAGTACCACAATTTCTTTTCTTTCTCATTCTGTTAGTAGTCAGTCAAGAATAAGAAGGGCTCCCTGCAAAAAAGGGATGACACCACTTTTCGGTCAAAATAATGTTTTGCCTTTTTCTTACGTTAAAAAGTATGCTCGATCTTCGTTTAATGCAAGAACAGTGTGATTCCGAGCATTTGGTAATAACTTACAGTGCAGTGGAATTATTGGAGCTGAGCTCCCAATCTTTCGTTGCAAAAAGGAGGCATCTTCTGGAACTACAATATATACAGAGTGAACCGGAAGTAGTGTCATTAATTTCAGGAGGATTTTCTTTGAGATATTTCAAACAAAAAGACTCAATAAAATTTTGCTCGTTTTCACTTCCTTTTCCAGATATAAATTGTTTTATATCAATTATTTCAAAGCGTGTTCTGGGAAAGCCATTGATTTAATTCCCAAACTATTCAGTCAATTTAAGAGAACAGTGTATTACGATAATAAATTACAGAAAGAATTTTAGTTTTGTCCTTTAAATATGCAGAAATTAGAGCCGAAAAAATATAACTTTTCATTCTACAAAAGAATTTTACAATGTTAGGCCTACATTTGTTCGCATCAAATTTCTTCACATGTAAAGTACAAAACTAAAATTATTTCAATCATTTATTATCATAATACAATACTCTCTTAAATTGATTGCGTATAATATATATAACCATAACCAACATGAGGGACGATGAATAAGAGAATAAGGTTGAACACTCTCTAGGCTAGCTCACCTAAAGAGTGAATCAGAGCTACCCTGCCTACGTACAGGAGGCCTTAGCCCTGAAGGAATGTCATAGGCTAAATTCTAAATTCAAAAAATATTAGGAATTAAATCAATGGCTTTCCCAAAACATACTATGTAATAAAAAATAATAATAATAATAATAATAAAATAATAATAATAAAATAAAAAATAATAATATAAATAATATATACACTATGTAATGTTTCATATAAAACAATTTTCAATTTTATCTCGAAAAGAAGCAAAAACAAGCAAAATTATATTAAACTTTACTTCGAATATAATTTCACTATAAATTTGAGGTAAATAATGGAATCTATTCCTTTTAACAAAGGACACTGCAATTCCTGTAAAACTAATAAAACTTCATCTTAAAACACTGACAGGAGATTTACGAAATCCCTTGGATTGCGTGAAAAGTTTGTATACTTTCTATGTAATTTTCAAGTTCGATAACAATGGATTTAATCTCTAAAAAATACTGCACAGGCAGGATGAGTACAGCCAATCCGATAATTAGAAAAAGGGGAGAAAGAGGTCCTGTGGAATGACGCAATGACGCAATGAAGAAAAGAGAAATGAGAGGAGAAATAATCAAGAGTTGAGAAAGAATCTATGTGAGCTCCGAGTTCTAGGTCACTTGTCTCAATCCGTTTTTTCACAGTTCTATTGAAGGAACTTCAAGATAATTTTGAAGGTGAAAAGTGAAAATGAACGTAACCTAACAGCTAGTTTAGCTACGACTGTGTGGAAAACTTCACCAGTCAATAAAATAGAAGTAGATCCATAAGGAGTGACTTTTAATGGCAGGCAGGGTTATTTACCTAAGTCTCCATGTTAATTTGAAACACTAGTTCACTCTTTTGTTAAGTATCCAGCTTCGAAGTCGTTTGGCCTGACAACAACAGTTTACTTATATCCCATATAGGAGTTGCATGGTTTATAATTTTGAATGTAAAACCTCAAGACATATTACAGTAAGCAGAGAATATAGCGAGATGTACAGCGTAGAAAATAAAAAGGCACCTCTAAAGCGACCGAAATGAAAACCACAACAACCGTTGTTGAATCTTCAGATTTTAATTTCCTCGTAAGTTAAATTATAGTTCTATGTTTTTAGTTTTCCAAGTAATTCTGTAAGGATTATTGTAATCGTCACATTCATTTTAGACCACGTTATGTTGTGCGATTATTCCAATACATTTTTTACAATAATCCAGTAAGCAAACAACTCTTTACTACAAGCATAATTTCACTATAAATTTGAGCTAAATAATCGACTATTATTCTTTGTAATAAAGGGAATCACAATTCCCACGCATATAATTTAATTTAAAAACAAGTAACAAAGCAATTTAATTAAATTCTCTCGTGAAGCACTAATTTTCTCATTGTTTCATAAAAATGCACACTATTAAGCACGTTCTAAATAATTATTCTATGTCACCTGGGTAAATCTCGTGTTAATTAATTACTTTTAAAAACTCAATGTATCGTGCACACGCGCGTTTAGGTAAATTTAAATAACGGCTTTAAAGGCAGAAAGAGTACGTCAGGCGTAATGGCAACACAGCCATAATGACACAAACGAGTGCATTAACTACCGTTTGCAATGCATTAACAATGCTTCTGGCTTTGCGTATGCCGAACTACAACGCACACTACAAAAACCTATCGTTTCAGATATCCGCGACCACCATTTGCGTTCAAACGTGTGTGTTAACGCTACACAAGGTGTGCATGGCGAGATGTTCACCTCTCGGAAAATATGGGTGGGTTTCTACTCTGCGACATCGGAAAGTACCTTTTACACATTGCCTCAAACAAGCGAACGAGCGAACGCGATGGCTGTTTACTACGGTCTTCAAATTCCAGGGGATTGTAACCCTTTTTCAGGGGGCTTAAATGTAAGTATTCTAATGTTCACACAGTATTGCCTGATACGCTACTTCGCGGAAAGTGTATGACGTTCTTCGTCATCGGAGAACGAACCAACTGTAGGTGAATTAAACAAGATTACATGCACTCAATTACAAACAAAGTTCATGAATCGAAAACAGGACCAATGTTCTATTTTAACTCGTCCTCGTGTTAGAGTGGTTTCAGTGCTTGTCATTATAGTCGAGGATCGAGAATTCAAATCCGGAGCTCCACATTGTTTTGTATTACAGTAAAACCCCATTACAACGCGAACGTAGGTAGAGATGCTTTCACGGTACAACAAAACTTCTACTCACCGAGTATTTTTTGTTTGTTTCTGAACAAATCACGCTTATAGCCAAAAATCGCATAAAATTAATGATACAGTTGTTAGAAGAACGTTCAGGAAGAGCACAAAAAAGATAAGCAATCAAAGTTTTATAAAAATACGGCAATAACAACTCTTACTTATGACTAAAATTTTTAGTTTACGAGATTCTTGAGAAATATAGCCCGCTATAAAGAAAAACTGGAATCGGGAAGCTCAGGAATAAAGATTTCTTTTATTACTAAATGATGGAAAAACAATATTATAAATTATTCAGAAGAGGTGTAACTTGGACTCTTTCCATTAATGGTGAAGCACATAAAAGAAGATGTTTCAATGGCTGAATCTTAGATCAATCATTTGAAGTTGGTCATTTTACGACTTGCGAATTATAAGCCCAATGAGTGGATGGACACTAAACAACTGACTGGTTAACATGAAAATAAAGGATACAAAAGGATTTTATATCGTCCGTAGCAGTCATTTCGTCTCAAAAATCGAACAATTGTTATTAAGTAACAGTCGTATTACATAATATGATGTACTAAAATTAATCTGAGTTTCTCTTTCTATCGATATGAGTTTTAAGTATCTGAGTTTCATTAAATTACATGAGTTCGAAACCGGAAAGATCATTTATTAGAGCTCGTACGTTTATATTTATTTTACTTGGTTATTTAACGACAATGTATCACCTACGTGGTTATTTAGCGTCCATGGGATTGGTGATAGCGAGATGATATTTGGCGAGATGAGGCCGAGGATTCGCCATAGATTACCTGACATTTGCCTTATGATTGGGTAATACCTCGGAAAAAACCCAACCAGGTAATCAGCCCAAGCTGGAATCGAACCCGCGCCCGAACGCAACTCCAGATCGGCAGGCAATCGCCTTAACCAACTGAGCTACGCCGGTGGCTCGTACGTTTATATATTATATATTATATATATATATGCTCCTTAGATGTATTGTTAAAATAGTTATTAAATCTATTATAAATATATGAGAGTAAATGACAATTTCGATTATAAATTATTTTTCTTGTGCATTTTAGATGTAGGCCTATTTTAATAAGTTAGTGTAAAGCATACTATATGTTTCTCAGTTACACATCGAAATCCTTACATTCTTATTTCATCTTCCTGTTCGCTCCAATAGGACTACGGATTTTCAGCGGTAGGCTGGAGGAATAAAAATCTATATTATTTGATGCAGGTTAAATTAGAAGTTTCTGGAATGGATAGGGGAAATGTTTGTTGCATATAGTTGTCGCCACTTGCCGTGCTACTAGACACAGTGAGTAGTTAGTTACTCCTATATAAAACAGGTGGCAGTAAGATCAATTTCTACATTTACGCTTCTAGTGTTTCAAAGAGTAAAGTCCGTAAGTTTCGCATCCTATTAGTAAGTCATCCATGTCGAGAAATTCTAGTCATTTGTGTAAAGCAATCTACTCATGGGTAATGGCAACAAAGAGCGGTCTCTTCATTCACGAGAGATAAAGCTTGCTATTAGGGTAAGAAAATATTCTGAGGGGGAAATAATGAATAGAGGACCTCTGTTACATTTCACCTCTTTCACAGGTTAATTCAACATAAGGCAGACACTCTGGGGATATATGTGTCTACAGAGAAAAGAAGTCCACACCTGTGGAGTAGCGGTCAGCGCGTTTGGCCGCGAAAGCAGGTGGCCCGGGTTCGAATCCCGGTCGGGGCAAGTTACCTGGTTGAGATTTTTTCCGGGGTTTTCCCTCAACCCAATATGAGCAAATGCTGGGTAACTTTCGGTGCTGGACCCCGGACTCATTTCACCGGCATTATCACCTTCATGTCATTCAGAAGCTAAATAACCTAGATGTTGATATAGCGTAGTAAAATAACCCAATAAAATAAAATACAGAGAAAAGAATAACAAGAGAAACTTTTGAGAAAGCTGGTATCGAAACAAAGGTTTGATAATGCCGGAATAGGGCGGAAAGCTGCATTCTGTTCATTGGCCGCAGCTTCAAGAATCAGCGTAAAAAAAATCCTACTCGTTTACATTCTCCTTCCCTCGCTCGCTCTCGTTCGATACGGAGAATTAAAACCGGTAGCGAACCTATGGAAGGCACAAGACAATAATGTTACGAGACCTTGAATGCTGAGAGCTAATTGGAGATCTCAAGATACAGCGACTATACCTAGTGCGAATTTGAAGACTAACAAAATTGAAGAACGAATAAGACAGCATACAAAACTGATACGGGACCGCCCACTTGTATCCTGCTGAAAGAAGTTTTACTTCGTATACGAATATACATGGCAGTAAAATTAAGTTCTAGGAACTCGGCTAATGGGAACCAGGTTGTTAAAAGTTATTGAATATATATATTTTTACTTTTAATGGTTATATTAATTATTCGTTAACCGACTGGTAGATTGGTACATACCTCTATTATAGCCCATTTTCACTTTTTAATGGACATCCGTGTACGACAATAACGAAGCCAGGCAATCGATACTCTATTTTCTCGTGCAAATTAAATTACATAAATTGTATACAAATTATAGCATGTAGGCTACTGTATTAAATTTTATCCCAGGAAAGTAATTTAGAACTCTTTGGACAACAACACACTCATGAATATCTTAAATTCTGCATTTCCTTGAGGCACATGTATATCAAACAACAACACACTATATGGTATAAAGTATAGGGAAAATGAAATTTGATATGACCTTGTGGCAACCGTGCTGTAAAGTTCACGCGCGCTCGACTCCCGAGGCAGCGAGAACTTTCCAGCACGGTTGCCACATTACTCCCTCCTTAGGACTGTTCGTCCCGGACAGTCACTTGGTATGCCGCTGGACGGTCCAACGTTTGGGTCCTCCAGCTGCTCCCTCCTTTTGGTGGTGCCATCCCATCCTGGGCTTGGCTGGGTGGCGATTACTCGTACTGCGTAGGCGCCATCTTGTTCTTCCACTTGACACTCCGAGGAGAGCCCGCTAGCCACAGGTTGATCTTCGGCATCCATCAGGAACACTTCGTCTTGACCAAGACGGAGTACACGGCGCCGGACGTCTACCGTCGCATCGAGTAACCGCATGGCGTCGAGTCCCAGAACGACGTCTTCAATGACGTTGGCGACGAACACCCACATCTCCAGTCTCCTCTTCCCCAAGGTCAGATCCAGGAAGACCTCTCTCTGGATGGGCAAGCTCTCACCTGAAGCAGTACGTAGCTCCTAACGGCGCAGCGGCGTCCTCCCAGGTAGGCATCGCACGACGTCTGACCTGGCGATAGTGAGCATCGCCCCGGTGTCCACCAGTACTCTGCATGGACGACCTTTTATCCGTCCTTCTGCAATCAGCCCATCGTCACATCTTCTGTTGACCGGGTTCAGGACGAGCCGAAGGGACGGTGATGACGGCGCCGACGTGCCCCTCCTAGCATCGGCCCCCTCTCTCTCCTGACTGTTGCCAGGTCGGTCGCAATCGCTCCATAAGTGCCCAGGTTCACCGCAGGACCAGCAGGTGGGCACCCGTCGCTCAGGTGACTTCGGCTGGCTCTCCTCGACGTCGGCCACCTCTCTCTCTTGCCTGTGGCCAGATCGGTCGCATTCCCTCCGTAGGTGTCCCGGTCTGCCGCAGGACCAGCAGGTGGGCGCCCGTCGTCTCCGCCACCCGGTGACTGTTGGCTCCCTTCGACATCGGCCACCTCTCTCTCCTGTTTGAGACCAGATCAGTCGCAGTCTCTCGAACACTTGCCTCAGGTTCGACAGTTGTTCGCCGAAGGTCTTGCCGACCACGATGACGTCATCAAGGTACAGCAAACAGGTGTCGTATGTCAGGCCTCTCATTATGGACTCAATTAGTCTCTGGAATGTAGCCGGGACGTTGCAGAGGCCGAACGGCATAACGGTGAACTGCCATAGTCCCTGGCCTGTAGAGAATGCCGTTTTCTCCTTGTCCTCAGGATGTAGCGCCACCTGCCAGTACCCTGAGAACCACTCTGGCAGGGTGTCCAAGGTGTCGTCAATTCTTGGAACGGGAAAGCAGTCCTTCTTGGTGACGTCATTCAGTCTTCTGTAGTCCACACAGAAACGCAGGTCCCCATTCTTCTTCTTCTTCTTCTTCACCAGTACCACAGGTGATGACCAAGGGCTGTCGGATTCCTCGATGACCGCTCTTGCTTTCATGCCCTCCTGCTGTTGTCAATCTCCCTCTGTTTAGCTAAAGGGACACGTCGAGGAGGTTGTCTGATTTGGCGAGCATTTCCGGTGTCGATGCGGTGCTGAACTTTCTCCGTTCTCACGTTGTCATTTTCAGACAGGATGAACACGTCCTGAAACTCTGTCAATAGATCGTGGACTTGCCTTCTTTCTCCCTTGCTTAAATTCTCTGCCAATTCTCGAGCCAGCTCTATTTATTTATTTATTTATTTATTTATTTTAATATTATTTATTTATTTATTTATTTATTTATTTATTTATTTATTTATTTATTTATTTATTTATTTATTTATTTATTTCAATATTATTTATTAACTTATTACATACTAAATTTTCTGTTGTTTTACATGTTAGATTTATTCATTTATTACTTATTTGCCATTTTATGTACTTATTATTAATTCACTACTGTTTATTTACCTGACATTTTATTTACTAGGTATGCAAATATTAGTTTATTTTAGTTATGAATCATTAAGTACTTTTTATATTTTCTATCCCTTTACTACAAATGAACTCAGCATAAAATTCACTGCTTACATTAACAAGGCACATGGCCTTCGAAATTTATATTTTACTATAATTCCGTAGGCCGTGATGACTTAATTGGGATTAAATTAATTGACTTTATTTTGAATGTGTATTTGTTTGGTGAAATACAAACGAATTAAATACGATTTAACTTCCGTATTTAAATTAAATTACAAGTTAATTGTGGATTAATGACATGTTGGTGAAACCGACCTTAAGTATTACAAATTAAATAACCACCATTTATTTCTATTATCAACTTGCAAGATGGAGCCTGTTAGTGAACATTTACATTGCTTCATTTCAAGTAATATGTAACCCCTACAAATTGCCATAAAGTTGTCAATAAATTATAAATATATTTGCGCTCTATATACAAATTTCAGTTCCACTGTTTTTCCATTACGACCAAATTTAATTCTAAACTTTATTACGAATTCTATTCAGATTCCATCTTTTTTAATTAAATTTGTTGAAGTTTAATCACCCATAATTTCATATAAATTAGTGGACTGCACTCTGCATTAACTATACAATTAAGTATTTTTGTTTTACATTGAAGTTTTATTTTATTTCTACCTATTTTCGATAGTGCTTCCATTGTGCCTGGGACATCCAAAATACATTTAGACGCTTATTTAATCTGTCAATCTCCACTGTCTGAAATTATATCTTGATAAATATTTTATTATGCTTCGGGAGAGTAATAGGATTAAATAGTGGAACAAAACAACAGTGATAGAATCTACAAACCGAAATGGAAATACGATAAACTTAAAATATTTTGTCCTGTGACAAAAAATAACATCTTTAAACAATTTCAAGAGCGATTTCATTTCATTATGTTATTCAAATTTCTCCTCATTTTTTACTGTGCTACATACAGTATGCCTAGATGTTATAATAAGTTATTTATGGCAGCCCATCATTGCATTCACTCAACTATATGTACTGAGAAAGTTTGTAACTCGTTAGCTACAGAGACAGCTTCATG
Source organism: Periplaneta americana (assembly GCF_040183065.1). Classification (NCBI taxonomy): domain Eukaryota; kingdom Metazoa; phylum Arthropoda; class Insecta; order Blattodea; family Blattidae; genus Periplaneta; species Periplaneta americana. Next base: position 40,435,287 of record NC_091123.1, read on the forward strand.
CAGAAAATATGAACAATAAAACACGCGAATATAGAAATAGATGGTTATACTACGAACAGTTACAACTTTCCTGTTTTGTAGCAACATTTTTACACTTCTAAATGAAAATTAACAGATGAATTTTTATGAGACTTGAATACCGTAACTCTGTATCGTGTTTCATGTATACATTTCATTTTGTTCATACAAAAATCAATATTTTCACGTCCATTTTGTTTCTTACAGTCAGCTGTAGTTAGATATAATAGTTAACAGTAGATGGATCTGGCAAAATATGTGATTAATATTTTCTCTCCTTCTTTAAGAATATGATAGGTCATGCCAGCTAATGAAATAAAATACTATGTCAATGAAATAAAATACCAGATAAATGAACTGATATTTTATTTAATGATATGCGTTATCTCTATCTATCTGTCTGTCTGTATATCTGTTTGCCTATCTACCCATCGACCCACCCACCCACCCATCCGTCCGTCCGTCCGTCCGTCCGTCTATCTATCTATCTATCTATCTATCTATCTATCTATCTATCTATCTATCTATCTATCTATCTATCTATCTATCTATCTATCTATCTATCTATCTATCTATCTATCTATCTATCTATCTATCTATCTATCTATCTATCTATCTATCTATCTATCTATCTATCTATCTATCTATCTATCTATCTATCTCTATCTATCTATCTATTTATCTATCTGCCTATCTACATTTATTTATTTATTTATTTATTTATTTATTCTTAATCGCTATTTCATTTGTTTCTATATTTGTTCACAAATTGTGCAAAATTTCATGACCGTAAGATTTCCACAACGTTGGATCGGCAGGCAAGGACATATCACTTGAACAGCGCGATCTCCGGACCCGAACCGCCTTTTTTTTTAAGGAATCTTCTCAATCTCGTGCGAGAACTCCAGTGGAGAAAGGGGAGAGTCTCTTCGTGAAATTGTAACATTTCGCATAGTTCATGATTATTTAAAAGTATCGATCGAAATTTATTCCGGCGTTGCAAAGTTTGTAATGAATTAAGTGGTCATAGTAGCCAATCCGAGCAGTTACTCTAATTGTACAGATGGTAAATGAATCAACGAAAAGAAAATAATAAAGAAAATTTAAAAACAACAAAATTCGAAACGAAAAAAAGCTTCACACCTACAATATATTATTTTTCACTGAAAATTGAGAGCATTATTATTTCAAGGTCTTCGCAAAACTGCACTATGATGGTAACTAAGTAACAATAAGTGCACTGTAATGAATCTATTTCAGTATAGTATTACTGTATGTTATGAAGAATGATTTCCTTAGCAACAAGTTTATTTTATCGAAAAAGCCCTTTTAAAACCCATTTAAGGTTTGATTTTCCCTAGGTAATTTTACTCGCAACTGAAATTGTTCGTAAATTCATAGATAAAATCATATCCTCTGGTGGCATTACCTATTAATAAACTTGCGAAGGAAATGTAGTAACCCACGCAAACATTTCTTGAATAACTTTGATTTGTTACATTTCGAAGTAACTGCTTCGACTATAATGCAGAGGAAGAAATTTTAGAAGGTAACGGGTTTTTCAATGGTGTGTTGATTTATTTTACAGACGTCGCAACTTCTTGCAGTTCTAATCATAAAGATTGTAACAACTCCCCTCCATGTTTTACCGAAATATGTCGTCTTCGATGCTTGGAAACTTTACGGATTCCGTTGTAGTGTCGTATCGACTTCATATCCCATGTTCTATGTTGAAATATTTCCCCAATGTTTCGAATCTTCTAATATTACTCGTACTTAGATTAGTTGTTTAAATGTGAGCATGAATGTGGATTTAATAGTATTTCTTTTTTAATTTAACAATAATTTGAATTCTAGAATATGTAGGCAAACACATCGCCCGTAGCGTTTCATTATGAAAATAGTATAAATTCAGATGTTATATATTCTTCGATGTTTCGAAATTGAGTAGGTACAGGTTCTTTTATTAGAGTACGATCTTTTGTTGGCATAAGAATCTCCGATTTTTCCTAACTACTTATAGGCCCCGTCATTAAAGGAACGTTGTTCTTTCTTTGAATGTCTTGTGTTGGGATATTTCTTGAACAGATTCCTTTGTTAGAGTCAGGCCTTACGTTGTGACAAGATATATCTCACGTTTCGAAGCACAGGTTTTACCGTTGGAGACATGTCGCCATTCTTTCCAGGTCTTGTTTGGAATATTTTTGTAACATTTTGCACCTCCATACTAGTGCCTTCATTAGTGGCTATGGATGGACCACATTGCAGACTCATAGCCTAATATCCTTGAAAAATATATTTTATATAGCTGGGAATCGAACCCGGAACCTCCTGGTTCATAGCCAGCCAGCCAAATCACTATACAGTAGAACTCCGATTATCCGTCACCCTATTAACCGATTGGCGGATTATCCGAGTGTCTTTTTTTTTCTTTTTTTTTTTTTTTTTGCTCTACAGAAACATACTGGGTGTTCATTTCAAAGTGTGTCATGACGTCACTGTTGTGAGTCAGCGATTTGAAGCAAGTTTCAGCTTTTATGTCAGAGTAGATGCCTATTAATCAAGGCGTTCAATCTGAACTTGAGACCTGTACGGTATAACTTGAACGTCGTAGCAACAGATGGCAGCCTGTACGGTCTGTGTGCTACCATAACCTCTTTCGAACTGTGTTTTGCGCGGGCAAGTCGTACGCAGGGTATTTGTTATCATCGGTTGCGTACTGCAACATTCCACAATACAAATCAAATGCTCCGTGTCCATGTTGACCGTCGAAGTTAATGTCAACAAATACTGTACGTAAGTAATCGTCTTAACCCTCTCCCCATATCCCGACAGTAAGAAAAAACTCACGTTGCGATCGGAAAAACAACTGAATGTCACATAGCGTGGTAGGCCTGTTGCTATGGTAACAACGGTTGAGTTGCCAAACTTACCGTTCCCACATTGGGAGTGCTTAATAGCTCTCTTGGCGACATTTATTGTGCACACAATGTTAGTATTGGTACGTTTCGTCTTTGATTCTCTGTCGATTTTAGTATTGTTTTCTTACCTTTGCGTCAATTGTCAATGAATGTTTTAACGTCAGCCATCTTAACGTCAATTGATACCTTCCATCAGCTGGCACCGTGGTAGTCCATATTGGCAACATAGCACTGTAGTTCCAAGTTCGGCCGCTTAACTGTCATGTCCCATCTTTCAAAAAAACAAATATAGTATGTATTTTTTCTAGACAGTTTTATTACAAGCCTTTACACTTGCACATTTTTGGTCTAGCCTACTTTTCTTGTTGCTGTATTGTACAACTTCTATATAAAATGTATTCCATGAGTTTCAAAAGAAAACATGTTGTGCTGGTATCTAAAAAAAAGTGCAAATAACTGAGTGGTTTGAGGAAAGAGAAACTGTGGCATATCTCGCATCAGAATGTGAGACTGATGTTACAACTGCGTAATTTAATAAAAATTAAGGATAAAGTGTATAGAGTATGTAAATCTACAACATGAGACCTCTACTATTCCTATTCTTCCGCTGAGAGCCATTACAAGGAGTTTCCTTGTCCTTTAAGAAACACGTCGTCGACAACCGAACTTAAATTAGTAAACTTCTGATTCACTACCTAACGTGTTAAACAAGGCCACGGAGAAAATAACGAAAGTATTATTCACTTAATTTACGAAAATATTTTATGGTATGTATTATCCGATTTTTCGATTAACCGTTCAGGCCACCCACTTCATTACCACGGATAATACTCTACCTACGAGGCAGCCTTGGTTATCAAGTCCTTATAGTCTAACGGTCTTACTAATAAAAACTTGTATACAGATGTTTAACTGTCTTATACTTATACAATGAGTACCTCGTTTATAAGTCGTGTGTAAATTCCTTACTAATAATCACTACATGCGTCGTGTATAACAGTATAACTGTTACACAGCTACGTCATAGTTTCGTCATTACTTAATTACGAAAGGTAATATAATATCTGAGATTCTCTATTGCATCCGGTAGAGCGCTCTAGTGTGCCATGTTAAGTATCGATAGTACAACTGGCTCTGATCGATTACTACATATTTTGGTCAAAGAGTACAAGCTACAGCAATATTACTCTAATTATTCTATGTTCTTTGGTTTGTTCTTCTGTGCTTACAAGGCAGCCATCATCATAAAATGACAGTCGATACGAACAGCTGTTAGAGGGGCGGCAATTTTTTCTCTATATACAATGCTTAAACAAGGAGTTTCGGTGTATATAACTACTGCAAAGCAATTCCCATTGTGTAGTTACAGACTGTTTATACACCTATCGCTTATGCATGGTTTATTAGTAACGTTTTCTGTCTCAATTCTGCATAAGTGTCATATAAAAATTATACACGGTTTATTAGTAAGACCGTAATTTTGTAAATTTTTATAAGCACGCGGTTGAATTGCCAGAAATAATCTGACCCTCACCACTGTAGAAACCAGAATTCTAAAAAAATAACATAGTTTCGATCAGGCGAATGGTTTGGCTCTCACAGGTGCAGAAAGGGAAATTCCTTGCGTTGTTTAGGGCTGCGGCAGGCAGCGGAGAGTCGGAGATAAGTCGCAGGGGCGGAGATTCGCGCGAATGATAGTCGCACACCTCGCCGCTTTGTCGAGTTGCTCGGCTGATTTTAAATTAATTAGCCTGTTTGTGTCAGCACAAAAGGCTGGACGTAATTATGTTGCCTTTACACCCTTGTGTGTGTGTGTGTGTGCACAACGCGAGCCCAATTAATAACAATTAGGCCTGCCAGGTACCTCACGCATTAAACGTAAGGCCACGATGTAATGCAGCTGTTACTCACTTCTCCAGATCGGACTGCGGATTACTTCTTCTCGCTTGCAACTACGCCACGCCGCATTCAGCTAGCGTGCGGGATGCCGCATTTTTACTAATTATTTCGCTGAATTATGGTGATGAAATTACGTGGTGCAGCTTTTTACACACTATCTGCATTCTCTAGGCCAGAAACTCAGAGTCATATGATTTTAAAATACAAGAAGCAGGCTGAAGATGTTAATTTCTTATAAGATAGGAAGCGTGAGTAACGATTTTGAAGGTAGATATTAATATTCTCTTCTCATATTCTAATTATCTTACATCCATCGTATATTACGTATATTATGTATGTATGTATGTATGTATGTATGTGTGTAAATATGTATGTATGTAATGTTCATTTAACGACGCTCGCAACTGCAGAGGTTATATCAGCGTTGCCGGATGTGCCGGAATTTTGTCCCGCAGGAGTTCTTTTAAATGCCAGTAAATCTACTGAAATCTACTGAAAGTAAATCTACTTAAATGCCATCGACCTGGCCCGGGATCGAACTAGCAACCTTGGGTATAGAAGACCAGCGCTATACCAACTCGCCAACCAGGTCGACTGTATGTATGTATGTATGTATGTATGTATGTATGTATGTATGTATTCATCTGTTCCTTTGTCTGCCCATCTGTCCATCTAATAGATAGATTGTAGATAGATGGATTTATTGAGTAATATTATACATACAAATTTTATATTATCATAATTTACTCTAAAATCCAATGCACGGGTCTTCTGACCGTACGTGCTTTGTGCCTAAAACAAGTCCTCCTTTGTAGGTTTCACCCCCCCCCCACCTATAGTTAGATCCAACCACTCTTGAGAAGAAAACACAGATTAAAATGAAAGTGACACAAAAAACACATTAGCCTATATAAAATATCCAATCGAAACAGGCATAAAAGTGTATAAGTGAGTATCCCTTCGTCAGATCGCATCATAAACTTCAACAGCTGTAGTTCTAATCTATTTCGCCTTCAAGAGGAACAATCCAGTCTTTTGTTTCCATTCTCTATTCCCCATGAGGTCAAGACATGCAAGCGAACTTCTATTCTGACTCAGCATCGAGGATGGTAGATATTTTTTTCCAGATATATTCCAATTCGACACACTGTAATAAAATATGTGTCGAGGAGTCCTTTTCCCTGCACAGTAAACAAAGGCGCTCTCCTTCTTCGTTGACAATTTCATTACCCTTCCATGCCCCCAATCTTAGCCACACTAAACCTGTTCTGCTGTCTTTGTAACAAGAAGCCATCTAATAACTCTTAGTCCATCTGTCTGTACGTTTATTTGCCCGTCCATCTCTCCACCCGTACTTCTCCTCTAGTGTCAATTTATCTGTTCGTGCCCCTGTGCATATAGACCTACCTATCCATCCATATATCTATTCATCAATTCATTTGTCCGTTTATACGCCCGAACGCCTTTGCATCCGTCCGTTCATACGTCTAGTCCTTCCAACCATCCTTCCGTCTGTCCGTCTATCTATTCATCCTCCATTCCACTCATACTTCTATCCGTCCATCCAGCCATCAATTATTCAACTCACCCAACCAACCATTCATCCATCCAGCCGCCCATTCATTTACCTACACACCCATCCACTCATTCATCCATCAATTCATTCACACAGTCATCTATCAGTTAGTACGTACTCTACCTTGTTATACTCTCCCTTTATGTGTTAGCTATTTGATTACGTCCATTTTCGGCTTTTCCCTTCAAAGTTTTCTAGAGTTCCTTCAGTGAAACAGTGAAACTCGGAGTGAGACAAGTGGCCAACAGGCTTAGAGCTCACATATTGAGTTTTTCTCAGCATTTTTTCGTACCTTTTAACGTATCTTCTCCCATTTTCTCTTCCATTAATTCATTCACTTTGTAATTGCGTCTCTTAGATCCCTGAAGGAGTTGAAACAAGAAAAGGACATCGACAATAATATTATTTTACGAAATAAAATGCTCTGGAAGGATTTCAACTCATGCCTATAATTTGAGAGCTTTACTTAACATAGTACCTAATTACCATAATTAATTCTTTGCGTGTATAATAAAAGGTAGCTGTCATTTAATAACTTCTATATCGTTAATTTTGTGTTTAATTTCGGATTGAAATAATTTGTTGTTATTGTTGGAAAGTTTATGAACTTCGCCACATTCCTGTGTACACAGATTGCACTAATGTGAAGTCATTACTGAACGTGGCAGAATGGTGAGGGGAAGCTTGCCACAGACATGCAACAAAAATTCGAGCAGCGAGTCCCTGTAATGTAGATCACCACACGGCGCAGAGTGCGGAACAATTTCAATACCGCAATAAATAAAACTGATGAGTCACGCTTCAATCAGCTTTGTTTCACTGGTCAGCCTTAATTCAATCCGGAACTGCTCTCTGTGAAACCAAGGCGACCGCTCGTGTACACTCTGCGCGTGTAAAACAATCTGAAATAACGATACGCAAGCACTTCTGAAGTTCGTAAAACAACAAGGTTCTACAAGTTGAATGAAACAGAGCATTTTAAAATTGTAACTACGATTTCATATAATGATTCGATTGGATAACTTAATGTGTGATTCTATAACTGATATATTTTGAAAGTTAATAAAGTAAATAAGTTAATTAGCCATGTTTTCATGACATCGGTACTAGAATTAAATGGTGCAATCGGCTCCGACCGTCTTTTACCCCCGGGAAAGACCTGACAGTCAACTTGATAGAAGGCTGAGTGGACCTCGGAGCCGTGATAAAAGTTTTGTTAACGAGAAAAATCCCGCTACAATCCGCGATTGAATTATAATTAATCTACATTTATTTTTGTAATGCACCGTAACCTGTTTACATTTTTATATTATCTTAATGTGCTTAATGTTTTTATTTTTTACGTTTGCCTTTCTAAGAACACTCCTGATCATAAGCTTATGTTTTTCCTGGAGTGAGATAATTATACTTACTTACTGGCTTTTAAAGAACACGGAGGTTCATTGCCGCCCTCACATAAGCCCGCCATCGGTCCCTATCCTGAGCAAGATTAATCCAGTCTCTATCATCATATCCCGCCTACCTCAAATTCATTTTAATATTATCCTCCCATCTACGTCTCGGCCTCGCCAAAGGTATTTTTCCCTCTGGCCTCCCATCTAACACTCTATATGCATTTCTTGATTCGCCCATACGTGTTACATGCCCTGCCCATCTCAAAAGTCTGAATTTAATGTTCCTAATTATGTCAACTCACCAGGCGAGTAATAGCGAACCACCCCTTTTATAGGAGGCCTTTGCCCTTCACGGAACATAATGGCTAAATTCATTCATTCATCATTCATTAATTCATTCAATTATGTCAGGTGAAGAATTTTTTAAATTTTATTTGGTTATTTAACGACGCTCTATCAAATACGAGGTTATTTAACGTCGATAAGATTGATGATAGTGAGGTGATATTTGGTGAGATGAGGCCGAGGATTCTCCATAGATTACCTGGCATTCACCTTACGGTTGGGGAAAACCTCAGAAAAAACCCAACCAGGTAATCAGCCCAAGCGGGAATCGAACCCGCGCCCGAGTGCAACTTCAGCCCGGCAGGCAAGCGCCTTAACCGAGTAAGCCACGCCGGTGGCTGTCAGATAAAGAATATAAAGGTAATTATAAACTGAATAATTTTTAATTTTGTAAAAGGGGTCAGTAATTGTATTACTAGTATTATTATTATATCATCCCCATTGAATTAGTGAAATGCATGGGTGAAGACAAGAAGGAATTTCTGTCATTATGCAACGAAATGTCTGAGAAAGGCGACTGGAGTGAAGATTTTACGGAGACGGTGTTGCTTCCAATACCGAAAAAAATAATGCCAAGAAATGTAAGTAGTTCAAAACTATCAGCTTGATATCACACTCGGCGAAGTTCCTTCTGCACATTGGCGGCGATGATATAATCTTGATATAACTTTGGTAGTTGCGAGAGTCGTTAAATGAAAACCATAATTTAATTTTTATTATTATTATTATTATTATTACTTACTTACTTACTTACTTACTTACTGGCTTTTAAGGAACCCGGAGATCCATTGCCGCCCTTACATAAGCCCGCCATTGGTCCCTAGCCTGAGCAAGATTAATCCATTCCCTACCATCATATCCTACCTCCCTCAAATCCATTTTAATATTATCCTCCCATCTACGTCTCGGTCTCCCTAAAGGTCTTTTTCCCTCCGGCCTCCCAACTAACACTCTATATGCATTTCTGGATTCACCCATACGTGCTACATGCCCTGTCCATCTCAAACGTCTGGATTTAATGTCCCTAATTATGTCAGCTGAATAATACAATGCGTGCAGTTCTGTATTGTGTAACTTTCTCCATTCTCCTGTAACTTCATCCCTCTTAGCCCCAAATATTTTCCTAAGAACCTTATTCTCAAACACCCTTAACCTATGTTCCTCTCTCAAAGTGAGAGTCCAAGTTTCAAAACCACACAGAACAACCGGTAATATAACTGTTTTATAAATTCCAACTTTCACATTTTTTGACAGCAGACTGGATGATAAAAGCTTCTCAACCGAATAATAACAGGCATTTCCCATATTTATTCTGTGTTTAATTTCCTCCCCAGTATCATTTATATTTGTTACTGTTGCTCCCAGATATTTGAACTTCTCCCACCTCTTGAAAAGATAAATTTCCCATTTTTATATTTCCATTTCGTACAATATTCTCGTCACGAGACATAATCATATACTTTGTCTTTTCGGGATTTACTTCCAAACATATCTCTTTACTTGCTTCCAGTAAAATTCCGGTGTTTTCCCTATTATTATTATTATTATTATTATTATTATTATTATTATTATTATTACTATTATTATTACTACTACTATTATTATTATTATTATTATTATTATTATTATTATTATTATTATTATTATTATTATGAGTGTCTGTCCAAGATATACCCTTGCAATAATTTTGTGGGCCTCATAACAGAAGGCTGCAACCAACTAGGTATAGTGAATATGTCGTTTATAGATAAGAAAATTAAACGGGCGCTCTACATGATACAACGCAGTAACTCCTTTTGAAGCGCTGAAACAATTTATTAGCTCTAGGCGACCAAAAACAGCTTTGCAGGAGCGTTACGGAGAAATCTAGGCATCAACAGAATTAATGAAAGCTTACACGACACTGAGGTCGTGGTAAAATGAAACAAGGGTTTCAGGAAGCTTCAACTGACGGACTAAAGCATACTGTCCCTCGTTGCTCAGTAAACCATGGAAAACATACTGCCCACATAGCACTTCATCAAATTAGCATCGTGTGTGTTTCTCCAAGGGATGGGAGTTAATTTAGAGAAAACATTTATACAGCAGAGTGAGAATCAAACACCACGTGAAATTGGTAATTCTGTGTGTTACAAAAGACCGTGCATATCACGAACTTCAAGACAGTTCACAAAATTTGTCTTCATTTTGTGTGAGAACGTATGCCACAAATTAATAAGTCATAGTACAGTTTCTACGAAACGTATAAGGATATCCCTTCAAAAGGGATGTTTAACTCCTCTCTTTATACTTATGTGGAACCGCTGAATGTTTATACAGGGACGAAATGCCTGTGAAAAGTGAAGTGTTTTACTCCAAACCCAATTTCTCTATCTTTCAAACTGAGGATTATAAACAAAATTCTATTATGAAAAATGAGTATACCTAGATGAATAAATTTTAGGATGGAGTTAGATATTATCTCAAGTCATTCTTCCACATCCCTATAATCTGCAACTTCACGTCCACGCTCACTGAATTTCGACTAATTTTCAGTTTTTTAATAGTACATTATGCAAGAACTTATAATGGTAGTAATTAAGACGCGAGTATGTTTATGAAACGAGCGCAAGCAAGTTTCATAATTTTCATACGAGCGTCTTAATTACCATTATAGTCAAGTTTCATACGACTTTTTATGCTCGACCATATTTCTAACTTGAAATTATTCATAAGTATTCATGTTATTCTTATCTGACTGACCTTGTGCAATACCTCGTAAATTGTGAGATGTGCGCAGACGCGAAAGTATTAATTTTTTCCGAGAAACAAATGTCGACATTGACCTTGATATAATCTAGAGAGTAAAATAAACATTAATCTTGATATAACCTTGAAATTGAATTAGACATTGAAAAACGAGGTGACAAATTGAATTTATTTAAATATTATTTACAATTAACGCTAATTATTATAGTAACAAAACTAGTTGTCTTTCGATTGCATATCCGAGAATAATCGATACTTGCGCTTTCATATTGCTACAATGGTATTTTCTGATTGGTGGAACACCTCAACTTTAATGAATAGGTGTACTTTAATGAGGTCCATTAAAGGGCTGCTACCAGGTGTATAATTACTACATTTCGGCATGGTCGAGCATAAAGGAATAAATCCAACCTTTCCACACCTGTAGCAATCTCCATAACTGATTACTAAAAATGGAGGGAATAAGCTGATTGATCAATGTTACCAACTCCGAATGTTATGATGTAAGTGGCAGTGGTGGACCCGGGTCAATTTGCCGTGAATTTTAAACTCAAGAGAATTTCAGAAAATAACCATTTTTTAAGGAAGAAAAAGAAAAATCTGAATTACAATGCCTGCACGAACTGTGACAATTTTTTTAAACAAAAAGCAATAATTACGTAAGAAGTCTTTCAAATATATCTAAATTTATCCCAAAATTCACTGCTCTAAGTCAAACCGTTGTGGAGTAATTACTTTTTTTCCTATAAAATATGTCATTTTTCAATACGTTTTCATAACAGAAAAATTGTTATATAATCCACAGTTTGGACGATGGAGAGATTGGTTTTGCAGTAAATACTTTATTTTCCAAAGACATTTGGTTCCTGTATAAATATCAAAAGGTTTCCCGTAGGTATAACAACAGGAATGAAACATCACTTATGGAGGAGTGTCCTTAAACGTATGGTAGAAACTGTATTATATAAGAAAAATACAAACAGAAATCGACACTTTAAATATACGATCCAAGTTTCAAAGTTTGGAATCTAATTAATATTCTACAGTTGCATAATTTTACCCAAAAATCTTTAGACACTATCAGTCTTTAAAAAATGATATTTTCATTAGAAGACATGAATATGAAATTAAATACAGTGCAGTACAATGTTTAAGAAAGTACATAATATTGCATTTTATTACTTCAATAAGAGTACAGGTAGATGTTGCAAGTGATCGTTGAACTTCCTTAAATCTTTGTCACTACGGGTACTTTTTTGTGTCTTTGAATATTTAATCCAGACACAATGTACCTAAATGAGGTACGTATACAAGCTGTCCCAGAAACGCCATTCACATTATTAAAATACGCAATCCAAATCACTCCATCAGGGATGGGTACACATGCTGGTTTAAAGAATTTTAATGCTTAAAACAAAATAAACATTAATTGAATACAGCTTTCATCACCCCTGATACTCCTTAAAAATGCATCCAACATGACATGTGAGCCATTGGAGTATACTACAGTATAACTTTAAGAAATGAAATGGAAGATATTTCTGGGACACGCTGTATAGCCTAATGAATTTCAACACTTTCGCTACATTTAAATAAAAGTTTCTGTAAGTGGCAAAGTAGTATTATAAATAATTACAATGTATAAATGGCAATTTCTAAACAATTATGAACTAGCCAACACCGGTTTAGATGACACAGTACAAACATGACTCAATGAGCATGAACCCAACATTCAAGCATCGAAGATAAATCTAAAATTCCGTAATAAAAATTCTAATTCAACCCTCCATATTTCAAATCAGAAACCCTAAAAGCTTAAATAAATATTTTCTTTTTAAATAGGTATTGCTTCTACAATAATACGTAAACTATACAGCATTCGTTTAGCTGTTTATAATTTATATTGTTGTTATTTATTATTTCATTTCTACGGTTACACAACGATTATTAAATTTAAACCAAAACTGGCTTTTGTGAATGTATTTATATTTTACTTGCATTTTATTCGGTTTATATATTGCTCTCTATAGATAAATCCATCAAACAGATGAAAGTTTATCACTTTTAAACACCCTATAATATAACCCTCCGGAGACTAAGGGCTAAATATGCCCTACCACAACACAATAATGCATTACGTGCATCAAACATCAATCCCGCCAAAATATTCAAGGTTAGCACGGCACCGCCCTCTGTAGGTATGCAATACACATTGCGTCCGCTCTTGTAACCTGGTTTCTCTTGTCAAAGCTAAAATATTAACAAAAACCGAACTCTTTCATGTAAAACTTCTTTTTTCCCCTTCTGATCGCATGGGATATAGTTTGTTCATGGTTTCTATGTAGCCGTCGTAGATGACTGATGAGTTTTGTAGATCAAAACTCGGATGTAAAAAGAAACTAATTTTATATTGCAAAACACGCCATTGTACCGTTTGTCAATTCATTGATGAAAATTAAAATACTCCATGAATATAACTTTAGAACCTATTTTCATGCATCCAGCTGATAATAATGTTCATCTCTCTTAACCTTTCTTTCATGCTCTCTTAACTTGTTATGTTGATGCGTAAATGTGTAGCATTTTTTTTACTAAATCAAACATTATTTATTTTACTACTAAACAAAATACATAGGCTAAACCAATCAATATTATATTCTTCTGCATTGCTTATGACTGAATCGCAATGTTCTAGCAGTTTTTCTGTTCCACATTCGGTTGTTTGGAGTTGAATTAATCGTAGAGTCAGTTCACCGCAGTGAAGTAACGGTTAGCCTTCCTGATCGTGGAACGAGCGGGCCCGGATTCAAATCCTGGTTGGGTTTTTCCAAGATTTTCCCTCAACCACTTGAAGCAGAATTTCTGGTTAATTTACATTCTATTAATCGTCTTCCGTAGTTACGGGTTGATCAGGAGGACATGGCGGACGTGGTTCCAGGATCCGCCCACAGATGGCATCTGTCTGCGGGAGCTGCACATATCCCAGAGAAGCTGCAGGGTTTCAACTAGCGGACTGCATCAGACAGGGGAAGTGTAGCTCCCTGAGATAGATGGCACCTTATTGAGTTGTGGAATCGACGGTGACATATCCCTTTGGTTAAGGATGAAGCAGATTCATGCACGTGAATTGCGAACAGATGCCTTCGATCTGAAGAGACTGCAGAGGAACATCATAGGGAGGCGGAGGGGCGTTCCTGTTCACGCGGACTCCGTTAGACCTGGATGCTGTGGCCGAATCGATAAAATGGCACCATACAGTGAATCACGTGCTTGATGAACAGTCCTAAGGACTTCAAAATCATCTCAATAAAAGAAGGTTGCACAATAAGCTTAAAAGTTGCGGTGTTTGCCTACGGGTCCTCCTCCGAAGGAAAAAAAATCGCCAAGCCAATTGTGAAAAGCAGAATTATTAAAGAAACCCCGTCCCAGTAGATTGTTGAGTACAGACTGAAAAAAATGAAAATCTGATTGAACAATATCAGGAGAATGGAGTGAACATGGAATAATTTCCCAGCCGAACTCTTGGATAACCGTTTTTGTAATGTTAGCAGTGTGAGCACGGGTATTGACATGTTGCAAAATCACTTGATGCATTCTTCCCGGTAGGTTTTCTAAATTCCGTCCTCAAGGCTTCTGAGGTGTTGGCAAAAAAACTTCAGTGGTTACATTCCTCGGAAGCAATTCATAGTAGATGACACCTTTCTGCCCTGCAACATTAGCTTACGTGAATGGACACCAGCTTTTGCACGGGGAATTGTTATTGTTAGGATATCGAGTCTGATAATAAACAAATTTTAATTACGTTTGTAAATGAATCTCTAAATCACTCTAAAATATTAAACATTTCAATTTTTCACTCTTGTTCCAGAGCAATCATGAACCTATCCGTAACACGAAATTATGAATGCAATTAATCTGCTAATGGACATAAATTTTTTTACACAGTTAACACATAAAACTAAACAGTTATGGATCCGATAATTTTTTAATAATTCGAAATTTAATTTACAAACCAAATATTTTTCGGTGCTGTCAAAATATTTAGTTCGGTTGTCAAAATTTTGTTTTGTAGGAGCTCGTAACGCTTTTGGTTGTAGCGCTAGAGATGGTGGGAACAAAGCTCAGCTAGTTTTGCATTGTACGCTAAAATATCGACTCATCCCATTGAACCATTTTCAGCTAGACAGGAGATTTCTTCTTCTAGTATCTAGCCCTTATTTCTTAATGCGGCAGAAATTTTGGATCTTATAAGATAATGTCTAGAGTTCCTCAAGAGCAATCCCTGTTCACAGAACCCCAAGACGTGTGCTAAAGTTTCCGGGCAGCTATGCCTAAACCAAATGGTGTAAATTTCATTCTCATTAGTAACACTACTACAAACATAAATATCACCATCACGACTAACTACAATCCCAACCATAGCAACCAGTCAAAAAATCATTGCCACAATTACTACATCATCACTAACAGCAACAAAAAATCATCGCTAATTCCACCGCAACTATCACCACCGCTACGATAATCACAATCACTATCACTACAATTTCCGACGAAATTACAGCCACCATAACCACAACTCTAATTTAATATGACGGAATTATTATTAGGTCTATTGGAAAAATTCAAATATCTTGGAGCAACAGTAACAAATATGAATGACACTCGGGAGGAAATTAAACGCAGGATAAATGTGGGAAATGCGTATTATTATTCGGTTGAGAAGTTTTTGTCATCTAGTCTGCTGTCAAAAGATCTTAAAGTTAGAATTCATAAAACAGTTATATTATCGGTTGTTCTGTATGGTTGTGAAACTTGAACTCTCACTTTGAGAGAGGAACAGAGATTAAGGGTATTTGAGATTAAGATTCTTAGGAAAATATTTGGGGCTAAAAGGGATGAAGTTATAGGAGAATGAAGAAAGTTACACAACGCAGAATTGCATGCATTGTATTCTTCACCTGACATAATTAGGAACATTAAATCCAGAGTTTGAAATGGGCAGGGCATGTAGCACGTATGGGTGAATCCAGAAAAGCATATAGAGTGTTAGTTGGGAGGCCGGAAGGAAAAAGACCTTTGGGGAGGCCGAGACGTAGATGGGAGGATAATATTAAAATGGATTTAAGGGAGGTGGGATATGATAGATACTGGATTAATCTTGCACAGGATAGGGACCGATGGCGGGCTTATGTGATGGCGGCAATGAACCTGCGGGTTCCTTAAAAGCCATTTGTAAGTTAAATACAAAGCTAATGTAGGAAACTATGCATACAAAAAAATGTCGTTATCATACAGGTGAAAGTTTTCTGTTATACATTTCTCTGAGCAGTTCTGCGTATTCCATTAAGGAATGTGTGCAGACTAAAACTAAGTGCTACAGGTTAGACTGCCTCATTAAGTATAAAATGCTTCGTGACTGCAGAAAAAAATCAAGAACAACAAGTCTGCGCTCATTATGGAAACAGTAGGATACTGATACATGAAATTAAGTATAAAAATAAATTCCATAAATGTAGTACGTGCTGAGCCCAGAACCTGCAGTATCCTATTAATCAAGGTAATTTATTTAGTAAATGCATACAAATTTGTGATGCGTGCTTTGTCTTGAAATTAAATCACTTTCACTGCATTAAATGATTATCTGTTGACTGGTTGTATGTTCACGAATAAATAGATTAATGTCAGGATTAAAGTGAAAATAAATTGCAGTTTTGAAAACATTACAGTACAGTTGCTAAAATATAAAATTCATTCACGTTCTACTGCCTACAATATGTTCGCTCCGTCCCCAATGAAAATTTTTGTAGTTACGCCAAAGAGAATTTCAAACATAGTTTATCGAATAACATCTAGAAGAGAGAACTTTTGCCCAAAAAATAACGGTTCAAAGCAGCTTTCCTCGTTACTATTACCGATTCAATTGGATCCCTATTATAATTGCGTGAAACGTTTATGTTGTTCATGATTGTTATTGCGAGCATGGTTGGAATTGTAAGGATGTCTGGGATAAAAGTTTGATATTTCTTTTCATTTCTGTTTTTATGCTCCCGCATTAAATTTAACAAAGCGGAGTCTTCAGGTTAACTACTTCATTATCGCTTTCTCATTCCATGAGACCAAGTTTCTAGACAATTTTAAATGTACCTCTCTATAATTTATATCGTCGTTTTATGAAACCGCCTATATGAAAGTAAATAAAATAATTTTTCAGGATGAAAAAAATTAATTAATAATCAATGGTCGTACATAAGAATATGAAATAATTCGGTAGAAAACGTCGGTGAATATGATGAATATAAATGACGTCATCGAGGATCAGTGTAGGCTATTGATATTTCATTAATTTTTCTTCCTCCTGAAAAATGATTTACTGTTCCGTACTATCACATAGGAGGTTTCATAAAAATAACGACGATACACTGTTGTTCTTAGACTCATGTAGAGTGCCTGAATTCATAGGACTTAATAAATAACCTGACATAATCGAATCTAACCATTTTTCAAGAATGACAGGCATAATAAAGACCATATTGAAACCAAAGGCAGTGTTAAAGAAAACTATAATGAAATTAGACAATACCCTAGCTCTCCCTACTCTTCTATAAGGCAGAGAATCTTGGACCATCAAAGCAGCAGACATACCTATCAGAATTTTAGAGTGGCAAAAACAAGATTCATGAGAAAAACAGCCGGTTATTCTTGGTCAGACTACAAAACTAAATCAGAAATAGCAGAAGAATTGAAAATAATCCTAATGTTAGAAAGGAATGAAAATTACAAAACGGAATGGTATAGCATGTAGACAGAATGCCAAGGCACAAATTGCCCAAGATTTCAAAAACTTTAAATCAATAGGATGAAGACTTACTTACTTACTTACTTACTTACTTACTTACTTACTTACTTACTTTTACTTACTTACTTACTTACTTACTTACTTACTTACTTACTTACTTACTAGCTTTTAAGGAACCCGGAGGTCCATTGCCGCCCTCACATAAGCTCACCATTAGTCCCTATCCTGAGCAAGATTAATCCATTCTCTATCATCATATCCCACCTCCCTCAAATCCATTTTAATATTATCCTCCCACCTACGTCTCGGCCCCCCTAAAGGCCTTTTTCCCTCCGGCCTCCCAACTAATAGTCTATATGCATTCTGGATTCGCCCATACGTGCTACATGCCCTGCCCATTTCAAACGTCTGGATTTTATGTTCCTAATTATGTTAGGTGAAGAATACAATGCGTGCAGTTCTGTGTTGTGTAACTTTCTCCATTCTCCTGTAACTTCATCCCTCTTAGCCCCAAATATTTTCCTAAGCACCTTATTCTCAAACACCCTTAATCTCTGTTCCTCTCTTAAAGTGAGAGTCCAAGTTTCACAGCCATACAGAACAACCGGTAATATAACTCATTTATAAATTCTAACTTTCAGATTTTTCGACAGCAGACTGGATGATAAAAGTTTCTCAACCGAATAATAACAGGCATTTCCCATATTTATTCTGCGTTTAATTTCCTCCCGAGTATCATTTATATTTGTTACTGTTGCTCCAAGATATTTGAACTTCTCCACCTCTTCAAAAGATAGATTTCCAAATTTTATATTTCCATTTTGTACAATATTCTCGTCACGAGACATAACCATATACTTTGTCTTTTCGGGATTTACTTCCAAACATAGGATGAAGACTATGATGACGATCTTTGAAGAAACTATTGAACTAAAACCTGAAGTGAGATCGGAACAGGTGAACAAGTGACGTAATTACATGATAGTTAACTGATGATGGTGATAATGATGATGATAATGATGATGATTATGATAAGACGACAACGACGATAATGATGATGAATCTAATCTAGTCTACTTTACAGCAACCTTGGCTGATATTAATCAAATTGAACATCTGAATTGACAAACACACGAAGTTCAAAATTTACAGAATTCGACTTTTTACGTGACATGTTGCGTTTTGCATAGGCTGTCATTCTGTAAAAAGAATATCCCAAATCTACTCTAAAGCATGTGCTTTTAAACATAAAAATATTTATTTCAATACCCTCATAATGAAAACCTATGTAGTTTTTTGTTCTCCTGAACAATTTACTTCATTGGGCTTGGGAAGTTTGTCAATTCAGATCCTCAATTACAACTTGTCATATGACAAAAAAGCTTTTTAAGTAATTAAAAGTAGCGAATCTTCAGGTTATTATTTTGGCCGGAACTTCCATTGTTCTGCATACATTGAAATGGAAGTTACTACTGAACACTTTTTACGTAGAACGCCATTATTAAAACGGTTTCAATTAAATCTTTACACTCGCTTTGACATGAATCAATGACATGCATAATGACATTGAGAACTGGTTTCATTTAATGTGGGAAATAATTGTTAGGTCAGGTTTAGTTCAGAGTAGAATAGGTTTGATGTAATTTGTCTAGAGTATTTACAATTGAATATAAATATCGCAAAAGCACTGTTCATTTCATTCGGGGAGAGGAGGTGGGACGATAGTTATCTCCGAAATATAAACAGAACATCGATATTTAATGTTCAGGGGAAAGGTAAATAAATGAAAAATTACATTTATCAAACTGGAGTAATTAATGTGATACGAATTTCCCCGTTATACGCATGCATATAGAACAGGATAAATTTTAATTTTTAAATGCCACTTATAGTAACTACATATTTTCAATTGTGAACGTGTTAACAATTTTCACAATGTTAGTTATTTTCTCAGTAATGCTTCAAATAATATGTGTGACTATTTATTTCATCACAACACCATATACTTCATTCATCATCCTACATTACTGTTAACAGAACTTTTCTAAATTAGGTAGTTTAAAATAAAACAGAAAATGTAAATACCAATAAATTTATATCAACTCATTTCTTTCCAAATAGTGCCCCATAGGCACATTCATCTACGTTATACTCTATAAATATAAAAAAAATATATATAGAAAAGCATAATAATCATAATAACGTATATATTATTATAATGTACCGAAGTACATATGATATTTCCATGCAGATATTCTGCGTCATCATACGACGAAAGAGTAATGGAACGGAGAAAAATTCTCTCTCGTATGATGATGCAGAATATCTGCATGGAAATATAATATGTACTTCGGTACATTATAATAATATATATGATATCCGTAAATCACTCCGTGATTTAAGACGGCGCTTATTCCGTCGGATCCCGGCCAACTAGTCAATCATTACGAGTGCACCTCAGCACATATGTGGACTTCGGTCCTAGGTTCACAGATATCTATGACGTAGTGCAGAGGGCGGCCACTAGAGGGAACCCAAGAGTTGGAACTTAAAACTGAGACGATTCTTCCGACGCCGGGGTGGAATCCGGTGTGGCTTAGTGGATAAAGCGTCAGCACGTAGAGCTGAAAACCCGGGTTCAAATCCCGGCGCCGGAGAGAATTTTTCTCCGTTCCATTACTATTTCATCGTATGATGACGCAGAATATCTGCATGGAAATATCATATGTACTTCGGTACATTATAATAATATATATGATATGCGTAAATCACTTGTGATTTAAGACGGCGCTTATTCCGTCGGATACCGGCCAACTAGTCACTCATTACGAGTGCACCTCAGCACATGTGTGGACTTCGGTCCTAGGTTCATAGATATCTATGACGTAGTGCAGAGGGCGGCCACTAAAGGGAATCCAAGAGTTGGAACTTAAAACTGAGACGATTCTTCCGACGCCGGGGTGGAATCCGGTGTGGCTTAGTGGATAAAGCGTCAGCACGTAGAGCTGAAAACCCGGGTTCAAATCCCGGCGCCGGAGAGAATTTTTCTCCGTTCCATTACTCTTTCATCGTATAATAACAACGGCTCAATGCTGAGTTAATAGTCAGGGGGCCCGGGTTCAAATCCCGGTCGATCAACCCTGAATTCTTATCTTGTGCTAGACAAGTCCGTGATCCAGCTAACACAGGGATTTTCTCCAGGTACTCCGGTTTCCCTGTGACAGCCCAATAATTCTCCAAAATCATAATCATAATTATCATCATTAATTATGAATATAATGTAGATTCACGGCCTGTGGTGCACTCTGGATAGTCCCTGACGAACTAAGTAGTCAACGCTTCTCGGCAATAACGAAATCTATTAACCACGCTCGTAGAATAGGGGCGAATAACAAGTTAAGAATCCTGCCATTGCATAAAATAATAATCGTCGTCAATCTTTGACGCTAAGATCCATAGAGTTCAAGGGCCAGCAGCTGGCTGCTGGCTTCACGTTCTCATGCTTCAGCAGAATTGAACGATCATCCAACCAGTATAAGAGTAACGTATGGTCAGTATACGATTCCCCCCCCCCAACCTTTATAGCTGGCGTACGAAATCAGATTACCCTATGTATCGTAACTTCTTAAATTTCTTACGCTGCTGGGTGAACATCGGTCCCATACACTGGCCGAAATTTCATGAGAAAATTTCTTCCCCTTTGAAGACTCGTAACATCGCTCATTCCGTAACTTTAGTTTATGGCATAAAGTTTTAGACCACGAGTCCACGGACAAAAGTGATACGAGGAGAAGGTGGAAATATGAGCTACCATTTTGTTTTCCTCATAATAATGGAAAATGGTGTGACATATTGCTTGGAAATCTTTATTGACGTACAAAGTAATTATTCATATACAATTTTTCCAGTCTTAAAAGTCAATAGTTGCAATAGATATTTGCATATAATTACTTTTTGAAAGAAAGACGAACTAGTTCTCTATAGGTAGTGGGGTCTAAATATGGGCTACCACAAAAATTTGAAAATAAAATTGGAAAAAGCAAAGAAACATAAGTAGGAAACCTGTGTCAAATCAATGGCAATATTCTGTAACAAACAACGCAAATCACGATAGTGAAAATACAGGATGTGTTAACGTGCTGGTAATATGGGCTACCTATCCCATATCTGACACATAGCCGTAGCCCATATTAGCAGCACCGACTCATGAAGGTTTCTAAGATTATTTATGGCAATTGTTCTAAATAAATATTACTCTTATGCCATGCGATAGAGCTATTCTTAATCAGTGCAACAAATCAAGCGTGATTTCTAAACACGAAATATACTTCCTTCAATAAAATTGAGACTATATGCCTGCAGAAACTTTGAAATTAATGAAAACACAAAGAACACAGCACATCCACACCACAAAGGCAATTGTTTTGTCTCTTTGTGCAAGCAGACTGATAGACACGAGATGTACTTTTAGAGCTTTTTCGCTAGTTAACATATATTAAAAAACGAGGTAGTCCATATTACCACTTCTAGCCCATATTTCCACCTTCTCTTCTACTGCAGGGAACGATTTCCAAATGTTAAAGGAAATCTTTGTTTTTGTATTTATTATGCAAATAAAGTTGTGTTTGGTGCACCATTCCCCTGTCTGCTGTTTCTCCGTCTTCCTACAGCCATTTTATGAAATAATTAAGAGATTTTGTTTAAACTCAGTATCCATGAGTCAAAGAGCACGACAATTATTATGCATAAGAAAACTAAAAGTATTCACTAAAAATTACACAAAATTAATTTTAAAATTGACATAAAATTTAGCATTATAAATTTCTCACATTTCGCCACAATTTAATACTGTAGAATGTCGCCATTAATACTCCAGTTTGTAGTTTATTTTCTTGGACCATTATTTATAGAACGTACGAAATGAATTCGTTAGTTATTAGAAATATCGGAAGGGTTATAACTGCGTTATTTTATACAATTTATTTATAAAATACACACATCAAAAAAGTTTTACATTACCTATGAACTAGAACGTACAGTGTACTTGTCACAAAATTGAAAGTGATATATGAAAATGGAACACATCTGCAATACATATTCCTCATTAAATGGAAAACAGATCATAATGTAAACAAAACAGAACTTCATTCTCTCACTGTAAACTTGAACAAGTCAGTGCAATGAGTACGTGAGTAACGTCCACACATTGATCAGAACAAGTCTGTAATGCTTCCTTCCCAATGTTACGACTTCAACTGATATTCCCCTTATGCTTTGATTAGAGTTGAACAACGATTAAGAAAGCAAGACTAACAGCGCCCGTAAAGCCGAAAACCCGCACGACAATATTGTCTACGTCGCGTCGTTCATGTAAAGACTGCTTGTGAGTGTTTCAAGACATCGGGAGTTATCAACTCTCGAACTTGCCGGCCCGGATGGCTCAAGCGGTAGGGGCACGGCATGTCCCTATCGCTTGGTCCGAAGGGTTGTGGGTTCGAGTCCCGCCTCGGGCATGGGTGTTGTGATTGTATTAGTATAAGTAAAAACAAAGGAAACAAAGGTAAACAAACAGAAAACAAAAATAGATAACTTTGGAAAACGGCCTCTGGCCGGTCGAAATTAAAAAAAAAAACGTCAGTCAAGCAGCCTTGAATCGTCACAATTGTTTATACTCACAAACCAGACTGAAATTGTATCTGCTTTGGCAACTGTTATAGTGCGTAAACAATGAAGTAGCCTATTTGAAACATGATCTCTACCTTTCAGTGTATATTAATCCCCAATCTTTATTTAATTACTAGGCCCTTATTGAAAGGCTAGAAATTTTCTTTCGTATGTTTGAGATAAGTGTATAATCTCCAACAAAAAAGATATATATATATATATATATATATAAATTACATTAACGCTTTATTTAACGTTATGTTTTATGTTTCTCAGAAATGCAAATTTATTTTAGATTTTTTCCTTTCTATTTGTATAACCATAAGTAATATCTGATAATAGAACCAGAACATTTTTTAACTAAGATACTGTATTGTTTTATCTTTTTGTCTCAATTAAACATCTCTTATGTCATTTATTTTAATTATATTTGGTATTCAAAGTTACGAAATCTTTCCACGTCGACCAAATGTGATTTCGAGAATGATAAGCAAGACTCGAAGCGCACGAGACGAGACGAGACGAGACTCGAAAGACAAATGCAACGAACACAGCGAGAGAGAGCGGCAGTTAGTTTTGTTCATCTCTAGCTTCGATGTTGTTTTGTTTTCGAAAGTTAGGTTGCAGTGCAGGTTTGTTTACGCTTAGAGACAGTTTAAGGGACTGGTCAACAGTCAATATAGGAGATTACTAACGATACTTAGAGAGGTGATGCAACTTTTTTTGATATGTGTATATTCAGAATAGCTACTCTCTTATTTTACATACTGTAAGTCGTAAAGAAACTTGTTCGCCTGTAATAACGTGGGTAGGCAACCCAACTAACTGATTTCTATGAATCTGAGACAACCTGCACACACGGTGAAAATTTTCCAATAGTAGGCAATGCCAAATATGATCAGTTATTCTTCTACCTACACATCCTACAATTCTGCATGTAGAACTTTCCAAATTAACACACATAAAAAGATAATTTTTAAATAATCACAAAAAATCAATCCGACTGTTATTTTTATATTTCATATTTGTACAGAGATTCGACAAAAAAACTTTCTAACAGAAAATAATCAAATTCAATTTAATTTGACAGGTACATTACACAACTGTAATAACGCATTATTTGACAGCAATTTGCAAATTACAACTATTGTTTGCAGTACATCAATAACGAAAAATTAATGAAAGCAATATTGCAGATAAATTGAATGTAAACATTGGTAGCCATTTGAAAACAGTGAACGTGTATTTTTGCCAATATAGCAGCCGACCCCTACCAGGCTGCAAAAAAAGAGCAATTAACAACGTTTTCAAGTTTGCTTACATTCGATAACAAATCGTGTCACGGAGATGATACACTTGTTGCTGTTATTGTTCAGTCAACTGTCCAAAGACAGGTCTGACCTTCACAAGTGATACCAACAAGGCATCACTTATGAGACAACTAGTTCAGGAGATAATGGAGTAGGGTGACCAGTTCCTTTCCCCCTCCATTGCATATATCGCAGATTACATTAATCAAATTTCAGATGCATACAAACAATTGAAGTATTCTTTTTAAAGAACCATATTCCAAAGGTGTAAATTTGAAATATTAAGCATGTGGTGAACGTATTCTAAGGGCCATCTACCGAATTAGTTGTTAGTGGAGAAATCACATAGGCCAATGTTATAGGAGTAGACATTTTCAGTGGTTTTCATGGAATAATCCCAGTCCAAAGACTTTTTTTGTGAAAACAGCCAGTAATCTTCACATTCATCTTTTCATAGCCATCTTCAGCTCCATAATTTCATTTTAATCATCACTTTCATTTTTCATCGCCACCTTCGCCTTCATCATTTCATTATAATCTTCACTTTCAATTTTTCGTCGCCATCTTTATCTTCATCATTTCATTGTAACCTTCACTTTCGTTTTTACATCGCCATCTTCATCTTAATAATTTGATTGTAATCTTCCCTTTTATCTTTTCATCGTCACGTTCGTCTTCATCATTTCATTGTAATCTTCACTTTTATTTCTTCATCGCCATCTTCATCTTCATCATTTCATTGTAATCTTCAATTTCATCTTATCACCTTCATTATTTCATTGTAACCTTCACTTTCATTTTTTCATCGCCATTTTCATCTTCATAATTTCATTGTAATCTTCCCTTTCATCTATTCATCGTCACGTTCGCCTTCATCATTTCCTTGTAATCTTCACTTTCATTTCTTCATCGTCACCTTCATCTTTTCATTGTAATCTTCAATTTCATTTTTTCACCTCCATAATTTCATTGTAAACTTTACTTTCATTTTTTCATCGCCATCTTCATCTTTATAATTTCATTGTAATCTTCCCTTTCATCTTTTCATCAACACGTTCGCCTTCATTTCATTGTAATCTTCACTTTCATTTTTTCATCGCCAACTTGATCCTCATTTTTTCATTGTAATCTTCCCTTTCATCCTTTCATCGTCACATTCGCTTTTATCATTTCATTGTAATCTTCACTTTTATTTTTTCATCGCCATCTTCATCTACATCATTTCATTGTAATCTTCACTTTCATTTTTCACCGCCATCTTCATCTTCATCATTTCATTGTAATCTGCACTTTCATTTTTTCATCGTCATCTTCATCTTCATCATTTCATTGTAACCTTCACTTTCATTTTTTCATCGCCATCTTCATCTTCATATTTCATTGTAATCTTCCCTTTCAGCTTTTCATCGTCACCTTCGTCTTCATCATTTCATTGTAACCTTCACTTTCATTTTTTCATCGCCATCTTCATCTTCATATTTCATTGTAATCTTCCCTTTCAGCTTTTCATCGTCACCTTCGTCTTCATCATTTCATTGTAACCTTCACTTTCATTTTTTCATCGCCATCTTCATCTTCATATTTCATTGTAATCTTCCCTTTCAGCTTTTCATCGTCACCTTCGTCTTCATCATTTCATTGTAATCTTCACTTTCATTTTTTCATCGTCATCTTCATCTTCATCAATTCATTATAATCTTCACCTTCATTTTTTCACCGCCATCTTCATCTTCATCAATTCATTATAATCTTCACTTTCATTTTTTCACCGCCATCTTCATTTCATCATTTCATTGTAATCTGCACTTTCATTTTTTCATCACCATCTTCATCTTCATTATTTCTTTGTAATCTTCACTTTCATCTTTTCATCGTCACCTTCGCCTTCATCATTTTATTGTAATCTTCACTTTAATTTTTTCATCACCATCTTCACCCTCATCTCTTCATTGTCATCTTCACCTTCATATTTCATTTTCATCTCAAAATTGGAATTAAGGCTCTTTCCGCTCATATTATATTTAGAGATATCATTCTTATTAAAATAATCCACTCATCTTCTTTTACGTTTCACCTCTCTATATCCCTGACTTATGAGGTGACCTGATGTGATTCATCCTCAATATATATCTTACCTCATTCTTTTCTATTCAGGAATCTTTTCCTCTTACAGACATGATTTTGAGTTCATACTTAAAGGTTATATAGTTTATTTTAGTCCTCTTTTATTGATACTTTATAAGTATCTATTTTGGGCTAACAATATACTTCCTATCTAAACGTAAACTATTTTTATTTCGAAAAGGAATTTAAAATCAAGGACGGAACAGGAACATGTTAGTCTTCATGGAACGATACCGAATGATTCCAAATCTTGTATTTAATTGATATAACTAATTTTTTATAGTTTTACAAAAATTTAGAAAATGTATTCAGAGTATTGTTCGGTAACAGATGTCGGCCGTTTCCTTTCATATCCTCACCGAACAATTGATACCGACTGTCTATCCGAAATTCCTCCGAACTACTACAAAATGGTCTTCGACTTGAGAAGTAAAAACCTCTTTCTATCGACTGATCAACTAACCGAGCTAGAGATGGGCTTCAGAGACTATAATTCGGAAGAAAATAATATAATATACAAGGACATCATTTTATTTTTACTAACATTTCCTATATTAACCTGGCTATACCTTTGGGTTAACGATTGAGAACCGGAAACATTGTTTACTACCCCGTTCCACGACTGGAGTTCGATGATACTGATGTAATATACAAACATATCACTTTACTAGGTATAGGAGGGAAGAAAAGTAGTTCATTCATTTACGTAAACTGGGAAATATCGCAATTTTGCGTTTGATAATTTTCATTACTTTTTGTTTAATCACAATACAGTATAGTATTAACAATGAGTGTTTTACTCAGAACTGAGCTGTCCATGCGAACGTATTCATTATGGTGTGTATATTATAGTGTCTACAGCACCCTGGCGTACAATTTAGAGAATGAAGTTAAATTGAAAAATAATCATAATATGGATATTTTAACACATTTTTTAAAATGGTGGCCGTTCATTTCCATACAGGCTTCAGTTCTTTTGTGCATATTATCGCACTATAGACTATTGTACGTAATTGCAATTACCAGGTTCGTACTTCGTATCAGTAACTCATGTTGAAATAATTCTGTACCTATTCTATAAAAGAATAC
Source organism: Periplaneta americana (assembly GCF_040183065.1). Taxonomy (NCBI): domain Eukaryota; kingdom Metazoa; phylum Arthropoda; class Insecta; order Blattodea; family Blattidae; genus Periplaneta; species Periplaneta americana. Next base: position 40,463,171 of record NC_091123.1, read on the forward strand.
CTTACGTACCGTAAATTCAATCTTCACTTCTGACCGATCCAAAAAGATAAAATTACTCAGACATGCTATCCACTGTCCTTCCAAGTGGTTATGTCGCAGGGTCGTAGAAAGAGAGGAAATCACGTGACAGTTAATTACTTAACTAACCCCTTTTATTTAAGTTATTTTAAACAATTGTATGGGTATACTATTACGTAGATATCAAATTCCTAACAGAAATTAATGTTCTCAGAAAAGAGCTAAGACAGCCCAGCCACTAGCATTTACAGAGAGGCGAATAGAAGCAGGTGGGGGAAACCAGGATGCGACGTAGGCAAATGTACGAAAATGATTCAATATTGAAAGCTCTTTCGTCACTGGAAAATGCGAACATATTTTTGGAACGTTCTGTTTACCATGGCAGTAAGGCTACTATGACTATATGTGCGGTCTTGGATCTGTGTGGAGGACGGTTGAACTTCATTAGTAGAAGGGGTGGGAGTGAAGTACATTCAAAAAGTCAGGTACAATAAAAATTGAAGTAAAAATAAAATGATGTCCCTGTATTTTAGTAGGCCTACAGATCTATGCCTTGGTTAAACCTCTTATTCACTAGTAACAAAGTCGACGTATTTCGCTTCTAAAGCGTTGCTTCAGTAAGACAAATTCATACAAAAGTGGTGCAGAACTCTGAACTGGTGTCAGTTTGTGTGTGGCCCCCGGGACAGGACGAGTTTAATTAAATCTGGCTGTACTGTGGATAGACTACCAGTGCACAAGTAGTTATTTACTTCGCGTTCAGTCAACATGGAATAATTTCGAAAAGCGCACAAACAACCCGACACGGGCCCAGTTCGTCTGTGAACAGATTAATCACATGTTTCGAGGGGTGGGGAAGAGGAGGGGACTGTTGGAGGGGACGCAGGCCGAATATCATTATTACTATCAACATTGAAAGGAATCCGTTTGGGAATATTATGAACAGAATTCTATGTCACACTAACCTACTTGTTCAGTTGAATTCAAGTGGTTAAAACATGCAGGTGCTGTCGCCTAGCAATGGTTTCAATGCACATGGCGACACAGTATTGTCTGCAGTTCCCATTACTGATCGATAACCACTATTGTCATGGCCACTGTTTCAAAGTTTTGATCTGTGCACACGACCGTGATGTCAAAAAACTGAATAACAAAATTTAAGTTAAGAGCAAACAAGACGAGCACGACAGATCCGATTCAATTATAGTGCATTATGGGACTAGTTTATAATGTTACACTCCATCGCACGAGTGGATGTTAGTGAACTGTCGAGTTCTCCAATTTTTACCAATTTAATAATGTACTAGTTGTCCACAAATATTTACCCTGATTTCATCTGGCTGTAAAATTTAACAATGGCACTAACTAAATACATTTTGTTGCAGGAAAACTACGGTACTCATAAAGTTTCCATACTGACATCTTCAGTATACTGATTTTGTCACCAGGAGCACTGCAGCTGATTTTCTTTTTTAAGTTGGTTATTTAACGACGCTGTATCAACTACTAGGTTATTAGCGTCGATGAGATTGGTGATAGCGAAATGGTATTTGGCGAGATGAGGCCGAGGATTCGCCATAGAATACCTGGCATTTCCTTACAGTTGGAGAAGACCTCGGAAAAAATCCAATCACGTAATCAGCCCAAGCGGAGATCGAACACATGTCCGAGCGCAACTCCTTATCGGCAGACATCTTAGCCGACTGAGCCACGCCGATGATTCAATTCAAACAAAATAATGATTTTCAAGTCAATGCATGATTTTATGTCACTTACTGATGGCTAAGAAGTGATACCTTCTATTTGCAAATATTATTATTATTGTTATTATTATTATTATTATTATTATAATTATTAGTATTATTATGTTTAATAATTGGACAGTTGACTAATATTTTGTCCTTGAGTGGATGATCTTGCACAGCAAAAACATACATATAGAAGGTTTGTCTATTTTGAGAAAAAGTAATTTTTAAAACTTTGCTTAATCGCCTGTACATTTATAAATAGGCCTACGAGATAGTATAACTTCTTAGCCATCGATGTTTTGCTTTAGTCATGTTATTAGGAACAGCTCAAATTGATTTCCTCCAAGTGCCTCCGCGTGCGAGACCGTTAAATCATTAAAATCATTAGATTGTGATAGATAGATGGATTTATTGAGTAATATTATACATACAGATTTTATATTATTATAATTTTCTCTAAAATCCAACTCACGGATCTTCTGACCGTACGTGCTTTGTACCCAAAACAAGTCCTCCTTTGTAGGTACCTCCCGCACCTATGATTACATCCAACTACTTTTCTCTCTCTCTCTCTCTCTCTCTTTATTTTTTGTGTAGCTTTATTTTGTATATAGGCCTAGTGTATTTTTTCTCTGTTTTTCTATATTATTGTATTTGTATTCCTGGTGTTGTGGAAGAGAAGGCCTGATGGCATTAACTACACCAGAATAAATAAATAAATAAATAAATAAATAAATAAATAAATAAATAAATAAAAGAACACACATATTAAAATGAAAATGGCACAATAAAACACATTATATAATATATCCTAACCTAAAAGACATAAAAGTGTGCAGTTGGGTAGATACTATTATTCCATCCTCAGTTCGCGTCACAAACTTCAACAGCCGAAGTTCTAATCTCGCCTTCAAGAGGAACAATCCAGTCTTTCGTTCCCATTCTCTATTCCCCATAAGGTCAAGACATGCAAGCGAACTCCTATTCTGACTTAGCATCGAGGGTGGTAGATATTTTCTCCGCACATGTTCCAATTCGACACATTGTAATAAAATATGTTTATAGGAGTCCTTTTCTCTTCAAAGCGGACAAAGACGCTCCCCTTCTTCGTTGACAAATTTTATTACCCTTCCATGCCCCCAATCTTAGCCACGCTAAACCTGCTCTGCTGTCTTTGTTACAAGAATTTATGTAGTCACACCTCCCCCAGTTAAGCATGAGGTCTGATTGTAAATGTAGTGAGGACTTTTTCGAACATTGGAGCTCAATCTCTTGCCTCTCGAAAGTTAGCTGCAGTGGTTCCAATTTACCTTTCGGAAATTAATGTATTACAATTAATTAAATATGAATTAAAGTACGGTTAAAGTGATAGAAATAAGTTTAAAGGGGGAAGAGATAAGAGGGAAAGAGACATCTAATAGAGAAGTTTGTATTTTTTATGTCGTGTTTCTGTTGTTACTTTGGAACAAAAATGGCGTATGTGTATCGCCTTGGATTCTACACTTTTACCATATTTTATTTACTTCCTCTAATTCTGAACGAAATCGTCAGTACATAAGTTTATCAATGTCTGTATTACAATAATGAAAATATTGAATAGTAAGATATTCATACAATGTTTGTGGAGTATCAATCACCCATTAATTCGCTGTCTAGCTCACTCATTCAGTTCTTGTGGACTCTAGCTCAGCCCGTTTACGGAAGTATTAACTGAATTTTATTTCACTTTGTTTGGTTTAGCCTTAAGTAAACATTTCGAAGTTCTCAGACTTCAGCCAACATTATTCCCACGCCTTTAAGCGAACTCTGGGCGAGTTTCCCGTCGACAAACAAGATTGAACTACTACTGCAGGTTTCCAAACAGTTCACAACAAAGGTGAGTGTACTGTACACTCCCATCCCAGCGTCGGGTCTTGGCAGACAATCCTTATCAATTCATCATAATTTGTCCACCTACGTAACGAGGGTTTTAATTAGGATGATAGAGGTCGCTGCACACAACTTTCACAGGACGTGGGCTCAATTCCATTGTGGCATTACAATTCGTGACAAATCAGCGAAATGTGTAAATTCCCAGAAACGTTACACCAAGTACATTCATCAGAGCTTATTTCTGAAAGCCAATCGAAACCGTAATATTGAATTTTTTTCAATGCGTGTATCCATATACAGAGTGGAAGTGAAATAATAATTGAAAACTGTTTAAGAATAGTTCTTAACGGACTTATAAATTTACGAGAGACTAAATTAACGTAGAATAATGTTATATTGCGTGTTCAGTTCAAAGTGTGTCATGGCTCGCTGTATGCCGTCATATGGCTAGCCGATGAGCCTAGAGAATTCAATCTTCTTACACTTCCTCAGAGGCGTATTACCTATGTGCCATAGAAGTTGCCTATCAAGTACGGCGTTCATTCTGAAGAGTATTTACCGATACGTATGGTAACGCCGGTAGTGGCAGGAATGTGAACTGTTTGGAAACACGTACTGAGGTGAGTTTTTTTCTTTATGTGGAGAGGATTGGGTTAAAACGATTACTTACGTATTTGTTAACATTAATTTCGACGGTCAACATGCAGCGTATTCCGAATCTCACCGGACCGGTGGACAACAATGACGTCACGCTGCAGCGAAATAGGAACAAAACTGCTGGAAGGATCGATGGCTGTCATGGCGACTGTATAAGTTGTTGTCTGTGCTACGCTAGCAAAATTTTGCGAAATTTCGGTACTGCCATCTCGTTCAAAGAAAAGAGAGCATAAACAATTTATTTTTTGAACCAGTAGTAATAACTGGCCCGTTGACATGTTCGCTCATAAGCCATTAACATATTGTTTTTACATTGTGCTCATTACAAACAATACAGCAGAACTAAAGCAGAGCACCGCCATGACACAACAGTGCACGATGTCATTCGTCTGCTAATTCCCGCCCTATACAAGAACCAATCAGATTCACTGATGGCGGTTGATGGAGACTGCCACCACCTCTGCAAGCTGATGGCACCGTTGCGACACCGGTGGAGCATCAGTGTCGCCATCGGTGAAATTCGGAACACCGTGATGCCATCAGATTGCTCAGCGCTGAGATTCGGAATACGCTCATGGACACGGAGCATTTGATTTGTGTTGTGGAATGTTGCCGTTGCCGACGATAACAAATACCCTGCGTACGATTTTCCCGCGCAAAATAGAGTCCGAAAGAGGTTATGGTAGCACACGGACCGCCATCTGTAGCTACGACGTTCACGTTATACCGTACACGTTCTCAAGTTCAGATTGAACGCCTTGAATAATAGGCAACTTCTCTGACATAAAAGCTGAAACTCGCTTCAAATCGCTGACTCACAACAATGACGTCATGACACACTTTGAAATGAACACCCAGTATATAGAAAGACATACAACTGACAAATTCTTAACAAAACCAAGAAGCTGGTACATTCCGCAGAGATTGGTTAAAATTGTCTCTCAAATGAAGCACACTGGAGATATTGAAGCTTGCACTGCAAGCTGTTCTCGCTCTCTCTCTCTCTCTCTCTCTCCCTCTCTCTCTCTCTCTCTTCAATTTACCTCACAGTTTCGCCTCCGTAATCAGCTGTCGTGGTGTTGGTGCATTCACTCGCGAACACGAACTTCGTCTGTTTATTGATTTGCACCTAGTCTGCGGAGACAGAATTTTTTCGTTGTTCTGAATTTCATTCCATTTCTATGGTAAAAGCAATCGTGATTGTGTGTTTAATTGGATAGTAGCGTTTCTGCCTTCTCTGATTTCCTTGATGATTAAACTGCGCTAGGTGAAGAAGGTGATATAATTCATTCCGGAGCGCTTAATCTCGCAAAGCTTTGAAGAGAGGATTTAAAACTTTTTCACACGCTCCAAGACAGGAATGTCTGTCTGTTCTACTGCGTTAGCCATACTGCAGCACACTGGGCCAACCGCAAAGTCACCAACAAGATACTTGCTTACTCTGTGGCCAGAGCACTGGTTTACAATAGCTACAGACCCGAGCCCGAATCCCGGCTCTTTCCCATCTGATCTCCGTTAAGCCTTGCTGTATACCCAAGTTTCATGGAGGCAAACCCACGCGTTCCTAGGCTAGCTCTCAGCACTTGAAGAACTTCTATGATTATGGTTACAATGTGTTCATATGTATGTAAACAGTTCGTCTGTAATACACCGAAATTTGAACATGTAACACGGAGAGTTGCTCTCGTAGGTTCATCTGAAGGAGAGAAGAATCAAACATGCGTTTTCAAGTCTATACGAAATTTTACATAACTATTCTCCAAATTACTTGTCTTCAAGCTTTCAGTTCCTCACTACTTTACGAAATCAGCATCAATCTCTTTCAATTCCGCGTCATAGAACTTCCTCATACTCATCTTCTTATACTGTAGCATTGTCTCGTTTCTAGTGACGTCAGGGACTGCTGGACACTGTCACAGTTTAAAATTAAACTAGAAAAGAATGTTTTATCTCATGAAGACTGTTACTGAGTATTTGATAGAAATGATGAAACGTTTTTATCTTTAGTATTTTACTCGTAATGACAGTTTTTTGATGTTATATTCATCCTTTTTCTTGTCTTCATGCCAGGATACCAGAACAGCTCATCTTCCTTTGATTCATTATAGTGAAGACGAACGTCACTGTTATTTTTGTAAATGTATCTGTTATATTTGTTTTATCTTCATTGTACCATTCCTTAATATATTAGACTAATATGTATTATTTTGAATTTATACTTGTCTGTGCAGTTGCTTTTAGACTATATATATTATTTTCATTTTGTCACACCTTATTATATTATACTAATTGCATTTATATATACATTGTAGTAGTATTATATTTCTGGCCGTATGGAAGACAAGACCTGATGGCCTTAACTCCACCAGAATAAATAAACATATCCCAGGTGCTTAAAAGAACTGACTTGTTTAATTCTGTGTTTGATTATTATTTTAAATTATTTATTTATTTATTTATTTATTTATTTATTTATTTATTTATTTATTTATTTATTTATTTATTTATTTATTTATTTATTTATTTATTTATTTATTTATTTATTTATTTATTTATTTATTTATTTATTTATTTATTTATTTATTTATTTATTTATTTATTTATTTATTTATTTATTTATTTATTTATTTATTTATTTATTTATTTATTTATTTATTTATTTATTTATTTATTTATTTATTTATTTATTTATTTATTTATTTATTTTAGATTACTTTCATTCCTCTTTCTTTTTGGGTAATTACACTAGCTATAGAAGGTTATGATATACTACAGTCGACAAAGGAAAATATATTTTTTTAATAATAGAAATATATGTTCAAATCTGTTCAAAATTTATTTCTGCAATGTTTGCAGAACTAGTTCAAAATCTCTAACAGAACATTGTAATAGATACTGTGAATCCTATGAAATATACACTACGCAGAACTGTACGCATTATATTCTTCACCTGGCATAATTAGGAACATTAAATTCAGACGTTTGAGATGGGCAGGGCATGTAGCACGTTTATGAATCCGGAAATGGATATTAGAATATTAGTTGGGAGACCTGAATATTGTACGAAATGGAAATATAAAAATTAGAGATTTATCCTTCGAAGGGGTGGAAAAATTCAAATATCTTGGAGCAACAGTAACAAATATAAATGACACTCGGGAGGAAATTAAACGCAGAATAAATATGGGAAATGCGTGTTATTATTCGGTTGAGAAGCTTTTATCATCTAGTCTGCTGTCAAAAAATCTGAAAGTTAGAATTTATAAAACAGTTATATTACCGGTTGTTCTGTATGGCTGTGAAACTTGGACTCTCACTCTGAGAGAGGAACATAGGTTAAGGGTGTTTGAGAATAAAATGCTTAGGAAAATATTTAGGGCTAAAAGGGATGAAGTTACAGGAGAATGGAGAAAGTTACACAACGCAGAACTGCACGCATTGTATTCTTCACCTGACATAATTAGGAACATTAAATCCAGACGTTTGCGATGGGTAGGGCATGTACCACGTATGGGCGGATCCAGAAATGCATATAGAGTGTTAGTTGGGAGACCGGAGGGAAAAAGACCTTTGGGGAGGCCGAGACGTAGATGGGAGGATAATATTAAAATGGATTTGAGGGAGGTGGGATATGATGATAGAGACTGGATTAATCTTGCACAGGATAGGGACCGATGGCGGGCTTATGTGAGGGCGGCAGTGAACCTTCGGGTTCCTTAAAAGCTATTTGTAAGTAAGTAAGTAAGTAAGACCTGAAGGAAAAAGCCTTTTCCACTGGTGATGATGATGATGATGGTGATGGTGATGATGATGATGACAATGATGATGATGATTATGATAGTTATTGTCATCCCTTTGCTAATTACAACTATAAGAAACCGAGGCATATATTGATTTTAATAGCGTCCAACTCGGTGTGGTTAACAGCTGCCGCTCTGGCTGGCCAGACTTAATTATCATTATCCAATTTTCGTGTGTGTACGTCTGTCAGCTGGGAGTCGAGATTTGTGGGCCCCCATCAGTCATTGCGCGATTTTAACGGACCTTGCAGTCTGTAATCATATGACTACTAATTACAATTGATGTTGCAGCATTCACTGATTGTACCCGGTGCTATGTGTTGCAGTAATTTACCCTCGATTCCTCTGGAGACATGAAGATCCTGTCGCGGTAAACTGTTTGTCGAAATCTGTTGTAACTCAACATGGGAAACACAGAAATGCACTGACATGGTACACGATAACGGCAGATGTATAAACCATCGACAGAATCGAGCGCCAAATAATTCTGAATCACACACCTGAACGAGACTGATATGACAACACAAATAAATAAAACCCTTAGCAAACGAGACCTCTGTCATCATTTAATTAACTTTATTCACCCTGTTAATATTGTTGTTTTCTAAGTTAACAATACCTTCATAACGGATGTTAGTTGCTAACAGAACAAGAACTTTCTTTTAACTAAATTACTTATCCATACATCATTTATACTGTAAGTATTTTTCTTCTACAAACCCGTAAATGAACTTCATGTGAAAAAATCAGAATCTTCGTATATGAACTGTTTTATTCATTGAACTGTCCACTTAAAAGATTAATTTGAAGAGTTTGATCCCAAAACGCATTAAGTCCATTTTTATAAAAGGACTGGGAAAGTTTTTTTTTTTTATTCACCGATCTACGGACTCAGCGAGTTTTCAACTGACATGCACAATAACACAAACTTTTAGACAAGGTTTGGCGTTGTTTTGGAATAAAACAAGCTTAAAATATAATGATAGGGGGCGCAAACATAATCATATACATGTATAAATCATAAAAAGGCTTAATGAACTGAGCGAGTTTTGGGATCACACTTTTCAATTATCCAATATTAAAGAGGAATAGTGACTAGTGAAAACTAATACCAATAATAATAATAATAATAATAATAATAATAATAATAATAATAATAATAACAATAATAATAATAATAATAACAATAATAATAATAATATATATCATCGAGAGAATTATACGACAATACGTATATACAGTACGTATAATATAGGGTATAGTTGCCTAACTCCGTGATACCCCTAATCCCGTGATACTTTTTCAAAATTGAATGTCAGTCAAAATTTTGCCGTTCGAACATAGAGCCAGATATCTTTCTCGAAACAGTGCCTCTTTCGCCTACTTTTGAGACATCGGTGAATTTCCTAGCAAGATACTAAATCCCGTAACATTCAGTGAAAAAAGTGTATCACGAAATTAGGAGTATCAAGGAATTAGGCAACTTTACCCTACCACATTTATAATGTGACTCCGAGTTAAATTGATTTAATTCAATTGTTTTCGTAAGCGAAAACGACTAAACTGCATAGAGTGTAAGTAACTGGAGTAACGGTTAGCGCGTCTAGCCGCGAAATCAGGTGGCCCGGATTCGATTCCCGGTCAGGGCAAGTTACCTGGTTGAGGTTTTTCCGGGGTTTTCCCTCAACCCAATAGGAGCAAATGCTGGGTAAATTTCGGTGCTAATGACATTCAGGATTATTGTACGATAACGTTGAGGATTATGATGCGAAAATGATGATGATGATGATGATGATGATGATGATGATGATGATGATGATGATGATGATGATGATGATGAGAAAGAGGAGAAAGGCGAAGAGGAGCATGATCCTATTTTGATAATTATGAGGATGAAAATGATGAAGATTATTTCATGGTAATAATTATGATACTGATATGAGTATTACATTTTTAAGTTTGCAATTTTAGTAAACTACGAACTGTAGTTTCTTATTTAATATTAGATTGGCACGCACACGGGGTTGAAGGTTTATATCTCTGAATAATATTTTGCCCTTTATCCTGCATGGAGTCTCCTGAGAATCATACGGCAACTGCACGTATACTGAGGGGAAAGCTATTTCACACTGACCTCCATTCACTGTGCCGCAACACCGCTTTTCTAATCGCACTACCCCTGTCCGGTAACTACACGACCGAAATATTAATGCGTAACTATAACGTAAGGAACCAACAGCCGATTAAACCTACAGATGCTTCACTCTGACCCAAGGGCAATGTTTAGGTAACAGCATGAAGGAACACAGACCCTGCCACCGCTACTTCCTATGCAGTACAGTGTTTTAACTAATAGGGTAAAGGTTGGTAATATTGTGATACTAATAATATTATGATAGTTCTTTTTTGAGAACTTTTTAAAACTTTACTGAGCGAGAGGAAGATCGGTTTTTTGCGTCAACGTATTAAGGGAATGTTCGTGAACAAGTTTCTGCGTAAAGCCGGTCCTTCTCTCCCTCAGTAAAATTGTAAAAAATTCTCAAAAAGTGCTATCATAATATTATTAGTATCACAATATTACCAACCTTTACCCTATGTGGGAAACGTTTTGGGAATGGATAGAGGGACTAAATGTTCATATCAATTTCGATTTTATATATTATTTTAATGTACCGAAGTACATATGATATTTCCATGCAGATATTCTGCGTCATCATACTATGAAAGAGTAATGGAACGGAGAAAAATTCTCTCCGGCGCCGGGATTTGAACCCGGGTTTTCAGCTCTACGTGCTGATGCTTTATCCACTAAGCCACACCGGATACCCACCCCGGCGTTGGACAGAATCGTCTCAGTTTAAGTTCCAACTCTTGGGTTCCCTCTAGTGGTCGCCCTCTGCACTACGTCATAGATGTCTATGAACGTAGGACTGAAGTCCACACATGTGCTGAGGTGCACTCGTTATGAGTGACTAGTTGGCCGGTATCCGATGGAATAAGCGCCGTCTTAAATCACGAAGTGATTTACGCATATGATATATATTATTTTAATGTACCGTAGTACATATGATATTTCCATGCAGATATTCTGTGTCATCATACGATGAAAGAGTAATGGAACGGAGAAAAATTCTCTCATAGACATCTATGACGTAGTGCAGAGGGCGGCCACTAGAGGGAACCCAAGAGTTGGAACTTAAACAGAGACGGTTCTGTCCGACGCCGGGGTGGGTATCCGGTGTGGCTTAGTGGATAAAGCATCAGCACGTAGAGCTGAAAACCCGGGTTCAAATCCCGGCGCCGGAGAGAATTTTTCTCCGTTCCATTACTCTTTCATTGTATAATTTCGATTTTGTTTTCTCAGCCAAAATCCTCTTCACTACTCTTAAAGACATATTTATTGCCTCTGCTACTCTTCTGTACTGCTCTGTATATTATCTTTTGACTGTTCATTGCGTAGGAGGAGACAACGATTAACTTGGGAAGGGACACAATAGGATGATTATAATTAAGACGTGAGTATGATTATGAAATGAGAGTAAGTTGAATTTTACAAGACTAAATCTCAGCAACAATATCCACTACTACACATTCTGGCTGTGAAAATGATTGCTATGTTTGGCTCAACATTTATATTTGTGAGCAACTGTTTTCTATTATCAACTTTAATAAAGGCAGACATCGAACATCTGTAACTGATGTTTCATTACGATCAGTAGGCTACTGTTCCTTTCAGCTGCCAATAGCATAAAATCCCGTTTTCATGTACTGATAAATAAAAATATAACAAAATGATATTGTATATTTAAGTAGCTATAGAGGTTTCTATTATTTCTGTAAAATTTCTTCATTAATTAATAATAATAGTCCAAGATAGTTTTGTAAACACTGAACGGGAATAATTTCATAAACACTCATACTAGTCCTTCCTTTTGTGTACATTTTGTACGAGATCAGCCCTTCTTCCAGTTCACCCTTATACAGAGCGCAGCTAATATCTGCATTCCGCTCATGATCTGTGAGCCGGCTCGGAGAGCGCAAACCTTGTGCAGGCCTGGTATAGAGAGAGATCTTTAACGCTAATACATGGGAGACCAGACTATATAAAGACTTTAAATAAATGAGATAGAATATGTAAAACGGTCACTGGTCAACAAAGGACATGCTGTACTTCGGAAGAAATATTGATTGAGAGTTAGCCCCCAGCTGCAATATATTTTAAAAAATCCCCAACTTTCAGGTTGAAATGAAGGCTTCACATTAACCCTTAGCGAATAGTAGCGTAACCACTAAGCCCTTTCGAGCCCTTTTTCAATTCATAAGCCCTCCAACTCGTGTGCTCATTGAGTGTGGCTGATGCATCCATCCATTTCGACACACTTGCGTACCCCCTCCCACCATCACGACTTTACTCATTTATTCTCGCTAGATCTATAACCGCAGAATATATCCGCGTCATATTTCATCACCTCGCCATCACTTTTACCCCAACCCCTAGTCGAGGGTGCAATTGGTCCATTCATCTACCACACGCCATTCCCTCCACGACCATCAAACTCTTTCTCAACCATCCTTTTCCCGTACTCACAATATCTCTTCCCATTTCTCCAGACATGGAGGCCTCCCTTTATGGGTACAGTATTTCAGCGGAAACATTTCGTGAAAAGTCCGCTGACGATTTCTGCTTCCTGAGACAAACTCAACCTAACAATATGCGTGTGAAATAAAATATAGCAATTTACGAGACTTTTACAGAACTACCGTCACTAATTTAGTATGATCAATCGAATTTTGTCATCCATTAACGAAGAAATTTACCAAAACGTAATAACTCTACTATGGCTAAAATTATACCGCTTTCGGTTACAAACCTAATGGACTCGATTCGATTCTGGCAGGGAAGTGAAGATGAATTTAGAGTTGACAAGGACTATGAATACGTCTTTATATTTGAATCGCCTAGATTCAAACTGCACTTTCTCCAAATTGTGAAATATGGGATTAAGGTAAGTTTCTATGCAGAATTTTGGAAGGAAGGTGATAAACTGCTCGTTTGGAGTCAAACTGGAAATTATCTACCTTAATTATAGTAGCAAATTCAGTGTGGAGTCTAACTGCACTAGTTTTTTGTCTATTCGACAAATCAAACTTTTGGATGAAGTTCAGTTTGATTCTAGGCGACTCATTTATCTTGTATTGAATTAAGCGGTGTTAAATATCCTTACAGAAATGAAGAGACATAAAAGACCAAATTATTGTTATTATTATTATTATTATTATTATTATTATTATTATTATTATTATTTACTTCGTTATTTAACGACATTGTATCAACTACTGGTTATTTAGCGTCGGTGAGATTGGTGATAGCGAGATGGTATATGGCGAAATGAGACCGAGGATTTGCCATAGACATTCACCTTACGGTCGGGGAAAACCTCGGGAAAAACCAATTAGAAAATCAATCCAAACGGGAATCGAACCAACGCCCTAACACAACTCCAGATTAACAGGCAAGCGCCTCAGCCGACTGAGCTACGCCAGTGGCTTACTGTTATTATTATTATTTTTTAAAGAAAAGATTCACCATTATAGAGAACAATGGATTAATCATGTAGGTAGAGTGGATTGAAACCGTATTCCTAGAAGAATCCTGAAATAAAAACCAAAGGCAACAAGAGACCTAGGAAGACCGAGAAAATGTTTGAGGAACTCAATGTGAAGACGCAACAGGTTTAAGCCTAATCCTTGAACGAAGTAGTATTAGTAGTACTAGTAGTAGTAGTAGTAGTAGTAGTAGTAGTAGTAGTAGTATTAGTAGTAGTAGTAGGAGTAGTAGTAGTAGTAGTAGTAGTAGTAGTAGTAGTAACGTATGTACGCCTGGAAACAGGTTTCGCTTAGTACGACACCGTTCGAGAAGTAACACGGGCAATAACAGCCCGTTTATCGGTTATGTAGTGCATCAGTTTTCGGAAATTAAATGTCGCGACCTACTGGATTATATTTATAATAACTGCGGGAACTATCGACTACTGAAAATAAAGCACGACAAGTTTTGTACCATTCCTTCGTATTATACATATCATAAAATAAATTAAGATTTTCTGTTCTAATATATGCTGGATTATCACGAACTACTCGTAGCATTTAATAGAAATCAGCTGCATACTAATTGTCTAGTCTTAACGTTCCTTCAACCTGTATTATACGTCCGTATACAAAAACTTTTCACGCTTAATTTAAGAGAAATGTACACAATATTTTCTTGGCAGTCGCGTTCGATCTATACAAATTGCATTTACCGGAGCTAAATCTCCTTTCTTGCAAACGCTCTGAAGTATTCGGATACTAAGTCCATTCACTGCTAAGACATGAAGTTATGATACACATGTTGGAATTACAAGTGCTTAGTATTAAGTACAAGCCACGTAGGCCTACAGTTATTGCTGCACTATAAACTTCCAAGATGTCAAAAAGTATCATAAGTACGGTATCTAAACGTTCCAAAGGCTCTTAAAATAATGTCCAATATAGTTCAAATATTCAATGTGCCTATAATTATGAAGAGGTCAATAATTTTAAGTGGCTAAAGAAATTCAGCGTTCTAAACAAATTTCAAGACATCGAAATAATTTCAAGATATCAAAATAAATTTCAAAATGCCTAAAAGTGTACATTAGCGTCATGCATTACAGACGCTATATTCGGTTCAAGTTTGTCGAGTATGGCGAAGTTCGATATTCGCCGATGTTTGATTTTGGAAAGAGGCCTTCGTGTTTGTTCCACCTTGTTGTAAAAATATTCGCTGTTCTCCACTCTCACCCCTTCATGTTTCAACCGCTTAAGCACAGAATTTTCGATTAGTTTTTCATATGAAATAAGACGAAGTTTGTAATGTATTGCTTGCCTCTTTCATGTTCGAAAATTGCAGGACGCTGTCGTACACTATTGTTGCTAGAATCATCCTGAGTCCATACGTAGAATATGTTCATACCAATAACATCTATTATTTTGTATTTTATCATATAGATTAAAATGCATCATTTTTACTTAGGCCTACTTACTTACTTACTTACAAATGGCTTTTAAGGAACCCGAAGGTTCATTGCCGCCCTCACATAAGCCCGCCAGCGGTCCCTATCCTGTGCAAGATTAATCCAGTCTCTATCATCATATCCCACCTCCCTCAAATCCATTTTAATATTATCCTCCCATCTACGTCTCGGCCTCCCTAAAGGTATTTTTCCCTCCGGTCTCCCAACTAACACTCTATATGCATTTCTGGATTCGCCCATACGTGCTACATGCCCTGCCCATCTCAAACGTCTGGATTTAATGTTCCTAATTATGTCAGGTGAAGAATACAATGCGTGCAGTTCTGTGTTGTGTAACTTTCTCCATTCTCCTGTAACTTCATCCCGCTTAGCCCCAAATATTTTCCTTAGCACCTTATTCTCAAACACCCTGAACCTATGTTCCTCTCTCAGAGTGAGAGTCCAAGTTTCACAACCATACAGAAGAACCGGTAATATAACTGTTTTATAAATTCTAACTTTCAGATTTTTCGACAGCAGATTGGATGATAAGAGCTTCTCAGCCGAATAATAACACGCATTTCCCATATTTATTCTGCGTTTAATTTCCTCCCGAGTGTCATTTATATTTGTTACTGTTGCTCCAAGATATTTGAATTTTTCCACCTCTTCGAAGGATAAATCTCCAATTTTTATATTTCCATTTCGTACAATATTCTGGTCACGAGACATAATCATATACTTTGTCTTTTCGGGATTTACTTCCAAACCGATCGCTCTACTTGCTTCAAGTAAAATTTCCGTGTTTTCCCTAATCGTTTGTGTATTTTCTCCTAACATATTCACGTCATCCGCATAGACAAGAAGCTGATGTAACCCGTTCAATTCCAAACCCTGCCTGTTATCCTGAACTTTCCTAATGGCATATTCTAGAGCGAAGTTAAAAAGTAAAGGTGATAGTGCATCTCCCTGCTTTAGCCCGCAGTGAATTGGAAAAGCATCAGATAGAAACTGACCTATACGGACTCTGCTGTATGTTTCACTGAGACACATTTTAATTAATCGAACTAGTTTCTTGGGAATACCAAATTCAATAAGAATATCATATAATACTTCCCTCTTAACCGAGTCATAAGCCTTTTTGAAATCTATGAATAACTGATGTACTGTACCCTTATACTCCCATTTTTTCTCCATTATCTGTCGAATACAAAAAATCTGATCAATAGTCGATCTATTACGCCGAAAACCGCACTGATGATCCCCAATAATTTCATCTACGTACGGAGTTAATCTTCTCAAAAGAATATTGGACAAAATTTTGTACGACGTCAACAAAAGTGATATTCCTCGAAAGTTACCACAGTTGGTTTTGTCCCCCTTTTTAAAAATAGGTACAATTATGGACTCCTTCTATTGTTCTGGTACAATTTCCTTTTCCCAAATAGCAAGTACAAGTTTATAAATTTCGCTATATAATGCACTCCCACCCTCTTTTATTAATTCTGCTGGAATTTGATCGATACCTGGAGACTTGTACTTTTTCAGATTTTCTATCGCAATTTCGACTTCTGAAAGCGTGGGTTCGGGTATAAATGGCTCAGCAGTTTGTATTTCAATTTCGTCCCGATCATTTCTATTTGGCCTATGTACATTTAGTAGTTGCGCAAAATAGTTTTTCCATCTGTTTAGGATTGATGGAGAGTCTGCAAGCAAGTCACCATTCTCATCCTTGATCACGTTTACCCTTGGCTGATATCCGTTCTTAAATTCCTTTATACCCTTATATAAATCTCGAATGTTTTTATTCTTACTATTTGTTTCTACCTCATTCAGTTTTTCCTTCAAGTAACCTCTCTTTTTATTCCTAAGTGTACGACTTGCTTCCCGTCTTTCATTGAAATAATTATCTCTCTTCTCCTCAACTGGATCCTGTAAAAATTTCAATTTTGCCTGTTTCCTTCTTTCTACTACCATGCAACAATCTTCATCAAACCACGGTTTCTTTTTCTTAGTTTCATAATAGCCTATGCTCTGCTCAGCTGCAATTTTGATACTATCTCTGATATTTTCCCACACGCTATTAACATCTAATTCTTTCTCAACTTCGTCGGAACTTTCTAAAGTGGCAAACCTATTCGAAATTTCGACCTGATAATTTTGCTTAGCTTCCTCGTCCTTTAATTTCAAAATATTGAATTTAGTAATATTAACTTGTTGCTCTACTCGCTTGGCTACTGATAATCTTTCTCTTAATTCTCCAATCACCAAATAATGGTCAGAATTACAGTCTGCACCCCTGAAAGTTCGAATATCTACTATACTAGTATGTCTCCGTTTATCTATCAAGATGTGATCTATTTGGTTGTGTGTCAATCCATCTGGAGAAGTCCAAGTATATTTATGTATATCCTTATGGGGGAATGTTGTACTTTTGACAATTAAGTTTTTCGATGTGGCAAAGTTGACTAATCTAACTCCATTGTCACTACTAATTGCGTGTAGGCTCTCTTTTCCAATAGTTGGTCTAAAAATATCCTCCCGTCCTACTTTAGCATTGAAATCCCCCAATAAAATTTTCATGTGATATCTAGGGAACTGATCAAAAGTATGTTCCAATTCCTCATAGAAGCTATTCTTTATATGGTCGTCTTTCTCTTCTGTAGGGGCGTGAGCATTTATAACTATGATGTCGCACCATCTACCCTTAAGTACTAAATATGATAACCTGTCACTGATAAATTCGACCTTTTTTACTGCTGATTTTATTCTTTTATGAACAAAGAATCCTGTTCCTAATTGGTGATTATTGTTTCCTTCCCCATAATACAACAAGTAATCTCCTATTTGTGATATGCCATTCCCATCTAACCTAACCTCTTGTACTCCTACGAAGTCTATTCTATATCTAGCTAGTTCTTTTGCTACTAATGTTACCCCTCCTGTTCTATAAAGACTAGTTACGTTCCAAGTGCCAAATCTCAAATCCTTATTCCTTTGCTGTGGTCGTGCCAGAGAATCAGTCCTATTCCGAGGCTTATTATAGGGATACGTAACAAGCTGTTTTTTACGGTGATGGGTTGTTAGCCCTTCGCCCAACCCCCAAGCTGGAGGACCACCCCTTATCGGCTGTCCACGACTGCTTATTCAATATATTCGCAGCTACCCTCCATATCTGGAGGCCGTCTCCTCTATCCGCAACCTGAGGACGCGCCATGCCGTGGTGATAGAAAATGTATCATTTTTATAGATTAAAAATCTATAGCTACTATCATTTCGAATCTGGTGTTTGAGATAGATTTCAGATATCTCATTTCAACAGTTTCTGTCATACTTTTATGTTTAATTCGTTAATAGCATAATTAAAAACTATTTTTCGGAACAAGTAACATTGCTTGAATCATCATTTCATTAGAAGCATCAGAAAATTAAATGATATGAATATTTATACCGTTGTTCTCTTCGATATTATGTAAATTTCACGCACAACTTAACATTTCCTAGGTTTCATACATTAATATACAGAAATTCATCCAAAATTCTTTTCATCAACGATCCCCATGCCGTGTCAATAATGATGCCTTTCTTAGCTGTCTGATTTTAATTTCCAATGGAAAAGAATCTCATGTCAATACAAGTTAATTTTTCGCTACATTAATCTTCCTCAGGCTTTCAATTAAAATTTGAATTCTCTCCTTTTTATTGCTATTATCTGTATTTTGACAAAAAGTATACACTGAAGAGATTGGAAAAGAGTCGAAGTAATTTATTCTCTTTATATTAAACTCCGTTAGGACAATGAAATGAGTTGTAATGACGAATACATCTACACAGGATATAACCGCATACATGATTCAGTAAAACCTACCTACACAAAAGTCTACATCTGACTGAGGTTCTGGCTGATATATACATCTATTATCAGGCAGTACATCTCACTTGACGATATGTGTCAGAGGAAGAACAATTTGTTTGTATACATCTGAAGTCTGATTAGTGTAATATGTAGCTAATCAGCGATGTATGCAATGGAGGGGGAAAGGAACTGGCTACCCTACCCCATTATCTCCTAGCCTAGTTGTCTCATGAGTGATGTCTTGTTGGTGTCACTTGTGGGAACCTGATCTGTCTTCGGACAGTTAACTAAACAGCAACATAAAAATCATCTCTCTCTCCCTCTCTCTCTCTCATTAATGACTGTCCGCATGAATTTGAGTTTCATACTCTCCCTAAATCTACAGTGTTCTCCACATGTGACTAAAATTCAGTCGAGTACTAAATGTTTTGAGGAGGCTAAATAAATCCAGGAAGTGGGCAACGTATTCGTCCAGCCGGATCATCTTTAAGGCGATGAGCTACTCAGATTTCTAAAATCCTTAATTTTTTAGCTAGAGAGTTTAAATTTTTATTGAATATGTATAGGACCTATCAATATCATAATCACAAATTTTAAATTTCTATCTTTCCTTAAAAACACTTTAAAAAATTAACTTCTTTTTTTTCTTCTTTCAATTTTCTTAGTAGAAATCCTATTTCAAAAAAATTATTATTCTTTGAATATAACTTTTTCTTAAAGGTAACACTGCATGTTGTGCAATGGAGCATTAGTAATTCCCTACTCTAATTTGTTCATTTGTGGAAAAAGAATGTAATTTCTTCAATGTTCAAACATCAATAAAAAAAATAATACTACTTCACGTATAATTATCTAGCACTAAAACTACGCTGAACACAGCCAATCAAATGCTTCATTTCACAACAGAAATATTAATAAATAAGTATGTCAAGTTTCATCACTCTAGCTTTAACTACTGAGAAATAAAATGAATACTTGTCATTGAAAACGTAGTCAATTTATTTTTTGAGATAATTAAATTTAAAGTTTTGGCTACATATAACTCGTGCATTAACACAACTTCTAGCAATTATATAAAAGTATACTTATAATTAAGATATTCAGATACAAATTTCACAAAATTACTTCTCAAGAAACCGTACATTTTTAACGCGAAAATAAAAAAAAATGGTAACATTTGTAAAAATTCGGCTATGTTCAATAGTGCATCGTCTTAAATTGTAGAGTAAAGAAGGATTATTTGAATAATTTCAGACATTTTAACATTTTTTTGGAATATGCCCACATTATCTCTAATATTAATATGAACTGTTGTACTTACATGTTTAAAGAAGCAATAGAAATTTTATAAAATGAAAACAACTGTAACTGAAGTCACAATTGAGCTATCTGATTTACCCGCAAAGTTGTACAGGATTTTAAAAATGTGGGGTAATTTGAATATATTGTGGGGCAATATAAATAATTCGAAATAAAATTAGAAAAATGTTGTTTTCAAAAACAGTTTTACTCCAATACTGAATAATTACCTTCAAATAATTAATCAGGCCTAATCATTGTACAATAATTAACAGCAAATATAAATGAAAAATTGTCTCCTTTGTCACTGCACTGAAATCTTCTACACATACCGAAAGCAAACGAACTGTTTTCTTCCTTCTCCTCCAACAGAACACGCGTGGTACCAAGTTTTGCGAATCTGACAACGAATTCAGTTCTCCTTTTCGGAAGAAAGTTCAGAATAATATCTTCTGTTGCAGAAGCCACATTTCCAGTCATCTTCATTGTTCTCATGCCCTCAATCGTTGTCACCATAAGCTTCCTTATTCGCATCCTTTTGAGAGTGCTCGGTTCTAGATCGTTATTGTCTTTTTGTCTAAAATCTTTTTTGCTTTCATTCTGTCTTCAAAATAAAGACTGAGTAATAAATAACTGATTAAAAACGACTAATAGTGTTGTAAATATATTATTAAAATTGTCCCATGAGAGACTATTCAAATTTTCCCGCTCGTCGACAAAAAAAGAATTTGATCGTAGTACGAAGCTCATATACTAGAATACGTCACAACTCGGGCTACCAACTGCTAAGACAGCCATGAAATGCTTACAGGTTAAAATAAATGCACTATATTACCACACATTTTATAAAAGCTCAAGTAAATGAAGTAAAATATTATAAGCTACTATTGGATAGGGATTTTGCTACACACTTCCAACAAAAAAAAAATATCTATAGATTTCCAGTTCAGCTTGAAGGATCTGTTTTATAGAGAGAGTGTTCACAAACAGCGTATTCCGAATCTCAGCGCTGACTAATATGATGGCATCACGGTGTTCCGAATTTCATCGATGACTTCACTCATGCTCCATCGGTGTCGCACCGGTGCCATCAGCTTGCAGAGGTGGTGGCAGTCTCCATCAGCCACCATCAGTGAATCTGATTGGTTCCTGTATAGGGCGGGAATTAGCAGACGAATGACATCGTGCACTGTTGTGTCATGGCGGTGTGTTCTGCTTTAGTTCTGCTGTATTGTTTGTAATGAGCACAACGTAAAAACAATACTGTATGTTAATGGCTTATGAGCGAATATGTCAACGGACCAGTTATTACTACCGGTTCAAGAAATGAATTGTTTATGCTCTATTTTCTTTGAACGAGATGGCAGTACGGAAATTTCGAACAGAACAGACAACAACTTATACAGTTGCCATGACAGCCATCGGTCCTTCCAGCAGTTTTGTTCCTATTTCGCTGCAGCGTGACGTCATTGTTGTCCACCGGTCCGGTGAGATTCGGAATACGCTGAAAGACTTCTTTCTTTTCAATATCTATCACTTTTCAACATGGCTTCGCTTGTTTTGTCTTAATGTTGCCAAAACTTTAGCATTATCCATATTTCCCCGTTATTCAAATTACCCCTCTTTACTCTGCTCTGTTGCAGCCACCGACCAGCAACCTGGTGATCTACCCGGTGGTCCGGGAGACGGACGGGGACAGGGAGAGCTCGTACTTGGGGCTGAAGATGGTGGTGAAGCCGCACCATTTCCAGCACGGGCGTATCAAGATCCGCTGTTCGGCCGCCATCCACGACATCTACTACCAGAGCACGGAGAAGAGCATTGAGGAGGAGCGGCCGCGAGGTCTGATCCACGGCACGGGCACGGGGGGCGGCGTGCAGTACCTGCAGCCCCCGCCCGCCACCGACCTGCCTCCCTCGGGCCACCGCTTCGAGCTGGAGAACGTTATACAACAGGGTGAGTCCATCACGATTTAATAAGCCGTTCTCACTACAGCAAGAAGCGAGAATTCTGTGTATTCTACCCTTTTGAGGAGTAAGTAAGACTCAAACTATAATTATTTATTGTCGTAAAAAATCTTGGCTTCTTTTTCGATAATAATCTAAATTGGAATTTTCAAGTTAAAGAAACGATAAAAAAAAATCTGTTCCTCCATTCACTGTTTGAGTCGCTTAAGAAACTTCTTGCCCCAGCAACTAAAACTTACCCTAGTACAAATCCTAGTAATTCCGCATTTCGATTATTGTGACGTTTTGTTAAGTGATCTAAGTTCTGAACTGTCAGTCAAGTTACAGCGAGTTCAGAATATGTGCGTCAGATACGTGTGCAACATCCGACGATATGATCACATATCACCGTCCTTCGCAAGTCTTTCGTGGCTCCGACTTAAAGAATGTAGAACTTTACACTCTTTGTCATTACTTTTTCGAATTCTGCACACTTCAACGCCAAATTACCTTTCGTCTCGTTTTTCTTATCTATACTCTAACCACGACGTAAATACCAGATCACTTATCTGTGGCGCGTTAAGTATAACTCTTCATAGAACATCTCGTTATTCATCATCTTTTACAGTATCCACCTCGCGACAATGGAATTTCCTGTCACAAAGTATTAGGGGCTGCAAGACAATAAACACTTTTAAAAACAGCTTAAAAGATAATCTTCTTAGCATTTCACTCCAATCATATTGACTTAAACTATCACTGTCTACATTGTTACTCCTTCCTTTAGACATGCATCCTGATAGTGCTGTATTTTCAAAATTGTCTCATAATAATCTCTTTCTATCATCTAACATTACTTGAAATATATTAACATTCTATTATTTTAGCTTAATTCTGCTACATAGTTTGTATTTCAGTGTTTAATTAATAGTTCATAGTATTTTGTTGTTTAATTCGTAAATAACTCTTGTATACATGTAGCTCTTATCTAAATCAAATTGTTCAATTCTTTGTCAGTTCATACATATGTATGTATGCTTTTTGCTGGTTGAGTGGAAGAGAAGGCCTTACGGCCTTAACTCTGCCAGCTAAAATAAATTATTATTATTATTATTATTATTATTATTATTATTATTATTATTATTATTATTATTATTATTATTATTATTATTAAGTAAAGGGTGATATTATAAATAACTAATATGTTGGAAACCTTTGGTAAATTGATAGAACATCTAAAAAAATAAAAAAGGTAATGTAAATACTGTATATATTCAATCTCACTTTGTTTTTGTTTAATTACAGTATGCTACTTGTTTGCTTAATACAATTTTATTTTTACATGTTTGTTTACAAAGTTCAAACATAATTACATAGATCGTGCACAAAATGGCCACCATGTCCACCATATGGTCTTCTAAGCGCTGCGACATGAACTGTCTTACTCTCTCCCATATACCAGTTACCTTCTATATCTGCAAACAGGATAGTAGTTAAATATGACATTTGGATTGCAATGAACAGTATTGATTATTCAATCTACCTTAAATAAAAAGCAAATATTTGCAGTCCTTCTTCAAAACTCTGGTAAAGAATTTCAATGTTCTAGATAGCTCTTGAATACGCGTTTTTAAGCCTAAATGTCCCTACAAGTCAAAATCCAAGCAGGCCAGGACGTTGGCCCCTATTGACATATCAATTTCTTAGGGAATCTATCGCTGAAATTAAAAGAAAGAAAGAAAATGAAAACCTTATAAAAAACTAAAATGGGTCGAGTTCCTTCTCCAAATGTATTGATCGCTCTCGATACTCCAAGTATTTAGAGTATCGAGGTATCGCAAGCATAGAGCACTCAACTCTTATCTGTGAATTAATTGAAGACGAAAGTTTGAAACTTTCTTAAAGAATTCCACAGAATGGAGTCAATAAAATAGTGGTTTTTTCAATACAAAATTAAAACCGCAAGGTATATACTTAGTTTAATATATACGAATTCCAGTGAAAGAAGAGAAGTTCTTGAACACTAAAAAGTATCGGAAAGTATCGAATCCATTTTCCAAAAGTGTTTATCACTCTCATACTTCAAAGTAATCAGAATACTGAAAGTATCAAAGATACAACTTTAATTAAAATTTGTTTGTGAATTGATTTAAGACGTAAGTTTTAAAATTCACTTTAAATTATTCCACAGAACAGAATGACTAAAATATCAAATAATTAAAATAATGAATCATTTTTTCCATTATTTTTCATATAGGAAGTTAAAGACTTTACGATATGTACTTAGTCTCATATACAAGTACTGGTTCTTTATAAAGAAAATGTCGGTTATCCTTGATGGTCCTGAGGTTACCATCTGGAAGTTGAACACATAACTCGCCGGTTCAAATCTGCCGAAAAGAACCCTGTCCCTCCAGACGATTTCGCGTTCATTTCTCGCACACATTCAATTTCGACGCTAAATAATCTCTGCAACTGAAAGCGTTGTTAAATAAAAGAATAGCTACCTACCTACGTATTTTAGGGCCGATTTCACCAAACATTTAACTTTAATTATCACTTTAAATCTTTTGAAATGGCACTTAAAGGGACAATGCAATTCACAAACACAAATTGAACTTTAAGCTCTCATTAAACTACATTTAAATTAATTGGTCATTTGGTAATTTAAATAATTAATCTTGCATTAAAGACAATAATTTTCATCATGGCGAGGAGAATGATGGACTTGACATTTTAAAATGATTATTTCTTATCGAGATGGGCGAGATAATTTCCGAAAGAGAAGATTATTCTTAATACAATGGACGAAAAAGATATGCAAACTCGGTTTAAGTTAATCAAAACTTAAGCATTGCATATTTTGAATAATAGAGAAGGTGATTTAGAATTTTCAATTGTTAGTTAAGTACTTCATAACATTATTTAAATGATACATTACTGCACAAACGTTTAATCAATCTTCGGTTGTCTAAAATACGGCAACTAAAGTAATATAAATAATAAATTTATCATGTAAGCCTAATATTTGGCCTACATTTGAAGGCATTGAAATAGCACACTGCTTACATGTTGCTTGTTGCATGATATTAATTTCCTTTTCATATTATCCCGTTTTGTCTTTAATAATGCTGAAGACATTGGGATGAGGTTTTTTGCATTGGAATCTGTTTCAACTTATTTCAAACTTTTCTTCTCTTGTTCTAAATTCTGTCCATCCGTCTTTTTTGTTTTCGATGATTTTAATGAGTTTTGCAGGTTACCTCTGTTTATCATGACATTATAATATTATAATATTGTCGTTATATTAAAACAAATAAACTCACTACAAAGGTCACTGCTTACATTAACAAGACACATGGCCTTCGAAATTACTATTTTATTATGATTCCGAAGGCCATGGTGACTTAATTGAAAATTAAATTAACTTTATATTAAATGCGTAGTTTGGTAAGATAAATTACAATTAGTTAATAAGTGGATTAATAACACGTTGGTGAAATCGTCCCTTAGTATATTATATTTCAATTTTAACACATTTTCCTAGTCAAATGTGAGTATTAATTTGAAAAATTTATTTTTATTCTGAAATTATTTTTGTTATGAATTGCCTCAAAGGAACACTTCCATATATTTAAGCTTATCAAAAAATAAAATGGTGAATCATTTTCCTGTATGTTTACAAATCAGTAGATCAAGAACCACGTTAAAATATGTACTCAATTTGATATACTAGATACTCGTACATGCACTTTTAAATATATAATTAATTCTGTTATATCCCCTTTAAATTTTAATAAATCTGTATAACACAAGTATGCATATTACTTCATTACATACCTTCGAATTATGACATTCTTTTTGTGCAAAGCTTGCCAGAAAACACTTTCCTGTGTTTAAACTTGTTTCCTTTTCTTCGAAATCATAAGATTTGTATTTATCTATTCTTTATTGCATAATGTGAAAATGTGAACTATTTTACTGTAACAAAACTATGTCATTAGTGAGAGTCTATTTGAAACTACTCATACTCCACTATAATTCTCTTAAAAATATGCATCACTAACAACAGTGAAAAATAATTGCTACTTCTGCTCCACTACAATTCCCACACATTAAATTTTGTGCACTCGTAACAGCCTAGATAACAAATATGTTTTGTGTGTTTTTGGTTCACTTTACTTTCATGAGCATCGGAATAGCATTGAATATTAATCACGTGATATTTGCTTTTAATACCGCTACACAAAGGTAATAAATACATACGCAGCCCGCCACTGCATCTCACATCGCCTGCAAACCTGTATTTAGTTCCACCTTACATAACTGTCGGAGAAGTTGCCTACAACGCAAGGCGTTTATATTTCCGACTTCCATCAGTCATCACGAATAGTAGGATAACTATTTCCAGGTTCAACACGACAGTTTAAGATTTTAATAATAATCATTATCATCACCATCAGCACCAGTATCAACATAATTTCAATAATTTTGCATTTGACCCTCTCTACTCTCAATCTTGTGAAGATTTTGAATCAGTAGACATTGACAAGTAGCGTGTCCTTTCGGCCTTGTGGTCAGCATGGCGCTAAACTATGTCCTCTGACAACAAAGAACAAAAACAAAAGAATAGACACGTTAATTTTTTAGCTTCTACGCGTAACAAGACAGCAGACATATAGAAACATGACATATGAACACTGCTGCTTAACCTAATGTGCGTGACTTCTGGGACACTGTTGTTTATATTACAGATCATTGAATTATAATTAAAACTTACTGATTAGTTGTAAAATGGCACATCATAAGAACTCTCTCACTTGTAGGGATTCACCTTCACGTGTACATACCTGCAAACACACGAACATCATTAACTTGTGCTTAAGATTTGAGAATGAAACATAATAATGAGCCAAAACAAAAAAATAAAACTCTATAAAAATTAAAACTCGAGTGGGATTTAATTGACTATTACACGAGTATATTTGGGGCTAAGAGGGATGAAGTTACAGGAGAATGGAGAAAGTTACACAACGCAGAGCTGCACGCATTGTATACTTCACCTGGCATAATTAGGAACATTAAATCTAGACGTTTGAGATGAGCAGGGCATGTAGCACGTATGGGCGAATCCAGAAATGCATATAGAGTGTTAGTTGGGAGGCCGGAGGGAAAAAGACCTTTAGGGAGGCCGAGACGTAGATGGGAAGATAATATTAAAATGGATTTGAGGGAGGTGGGATATGATGGTAGAGACTGGATTAATCTTGCCCAGGATAGGGACCAATGGCGGGCTTATGTGAGGGCGGCAATGAACCTCAGGGTTCCTTAAAGCCAGTAAGTAAGTAAGTAAGTAAGTATTACATGATTGTATGTAAAGAATAGAAGAAATAAAGTACTTTAATACAATAAAATATTAATTGACTTAATAAATACTAGACTGTCTTGAAAATGTATTAATATAATATTATCATCATTGCAAATATTCCGCTAGATGGCAGTAGTGTGTTCTGATTAGCTGTTCTTTTGTTACCAGTTCTGCCAACTATACAATTTTCACTGAACTCTATAGACGATTACTAGTCAAGAAGTCTTTGTTGATTCAATTTCATTTTTATTAAAAACAGTTGCATTCCACTTCAATTATCAATATATATTAAATAATCTCAGATATGTGACTATCCATAATCTCATACAGTAGAAGCTATAACATAACTAAATAATATAAAAAAGGTAAATGATAGAAACGTTTTAATTAACGATGATGAAATAAACACGGATCATTTTAAAAGGTACAACTATTGAAAGTACAATGTTGGCAAACAAAGGAGCAAGTGATAGGGAAGTGATAAAACAAACAAGTGATAGGGAGGTGATAATAACAAACAAATGCTAGGGAGGTGATAAAAACAAATGCTAGGGATGTGGTAAAAATTGTAGAATAAGCAACCATTATTAGTTGAAACACGTCGTTCCGTACCGTTTTATTGGTCAAAAGTAGTACGACGTAGTAAAAGTGTAATAGTCATTAGAAAAAAAATTGCATGAAATTGTTAATAATTTAATGAATTTAGAGTTTATGATAAAAAAACAAACGTGTAAGTAATAAAAAATGTATACCTTAGGGAATAAATAATACCTAGTATGTACTGCATTTATTTCATCTCTCACTTTCACTTGGTCATGAAATAACACAACACCCGTGTGTGGTGTGGGAGAATATAAAAGTTTCAATTACGAGTATATTCCTAATATTGAATTCAGTTACAATTTCTTTCCTCGTCTTTTCTTTAGATTTGGAAGTAACTGAATCGGGTTTTTTATTTTCTATAATATTTATATATTTTAACAGAACTATATCTAACAGTTCGATCTTTTCCTTTTACGAGAAATTTCAGATCGTTGAATCTTTGTTTAATTTTTAGCAGTAATTTACTCGTCCCGTGCAGTCTAGTACTGTCACGATCTGCTGGAATCTGGATCGCATTATTGCATATTAACCAACGGACAAACGAATGTCGTAATTTATTTGTTTTGCTGTGTTGCAAAGTTCAATTGAGATCTCAGATTACATTTTCTTTCGTTGTTGTTAACTCCATAGCATCTATTAGTGATTATGTTTGTGCTATCAGACGGAGTTACTTGTCAACAATGTGACGCTGAAACTTGTGTTCAGGTTACTGCCCAGGAACAGTCCTGATATACAGATTAGATTTGAACTAGATTAATGTAAACGAGTTCAGTATTATACAACGCGACCAAGTCGAAATCTCAGTTCATTTTCTGAACTTGGTTCTAAATTAATCTCCAGTCGGCTGTCTTTATACAACTGGCCCTAACAAAACTTAAACGCAAGTCTTTCATTTGACTGCCTCCGTGGTCTGTTGGTCAGCATGCTGGCTTACAGATGAGGAGATCCCGGGTTCGACTCTCGGCGAATTTTTCTTGAAGAAGAAAAATTCCCTGGGTGTCTAGAGTCTGGAAGTTTGTATGAATATGAGTGTGATTGTGAGAGTGCCGGGTTAATATTAAAATCAAAAATATATATAAAAAAAAACATCAGAACTGTCGCGTCACATTGTTGACAAGTAACTCCATCTGTTAGCACAAACTTAAAGTATCTAATAGATGCTACAGAGTTACCAACAGCGAAAAAAAAAGACTTTCATTTGTTTAATGTCTGACCTTGATTCTGTGGATCGGTCGGCATGGCAACCCGTCGCTGCACCACTGTTCGAAACGTATTTTCCGGCCACTCAGGTACAACTTCCGTACGTGTTTCAAACTCGAGCGTTACTCGCATTTTCTACTTCCCCTCCTGGGAGATGATGCGATAAGCGTTTGTATTTCCTGTCATTACAGTCCAACCCGAGCATTTCTCGTACGAGAAAAATATCCAACTTTGTTTCGCACGCTCTGCAATGCGTTTGTTACAAACATGTTTTTTTTTTTTGTGTTGCTATAAAAGTAATATTATTACAAGAATATTGCCTCGCCATATTGAAAACATGTTCAATTATTTACTCAGGTTGTGCCATCATAGGTACACTGCGAAGCGGTAAAGAGTTGTTTACGTAACAGTAGTGAAAGTTACAAAATTGCAATTTTTCATGTGACTGTTTTTATGTCCAGCCGTCTCCAATGATCAGACTGGAATAAACTAATTAGGATCATCTTATCTTGCGTAAGTTTTTGGCTGGCTTGTTTCTCGACGGAATCGTAGGCGTAAATACAGCTTATTTTCAACGTCTGCAATTTAATAACGGAACACAGATTTCACATTCGAAAATCATAATATGCATTAAAATTTAAATTAATTCACGACTAAATTTAGGGGAGACGTGGGTAGTATCGGACATCGGGTAATATTGGACAGGGCGTTTCTTTCATTTACCACTATATTGTAGTACCTAAATGACATGGTTACGTTTCTGTATGCGACATCACAGAAACGTAACCATGTCATTCAGGTACTATCATCTGGTTATAGATAAAAAAAACTCACTGTCGATATTACCCGATGTCCGATACCCAACTCTCTCCTAATTACAATACTTATAGTTTTTAACAAAACATTTAAACAGTTCAAACACAATTGTCAGGTAATTTAATATATCGAAGTTTATGTTAGTTAAATGATAGCGTCTCGTTAGTTTATGAAATATTTGGAAAGGAAATTAAGTGGCCAGGAAATGCACCTAATTTATACTTAAAGATACTATTTAAGAAAACAAAAGACAAAAACAATAATAGAATATGCGACAGATCAAATATTATTAAATATATGCATTTAATATGCTGAAAGGACACCTACTTCTGACCTTATTAAGCATGTGACTTAAGAGGTGTTCACATTTGTTTTATTTTAAATGTTATGTATAAATTTTATTCACCGTACTTTTTTGTCATTTTTGGACATAATGCCTCTTTTATTCTCCTCTTATTTAGACGTTGTTTCAGACCGTCAAATGAAAATAAATTTAAATTAAAAAACACAGACATTAGAATCACTTGTTATTTACTTTTAGACATACTATATCTATAATGAAGCATTATCCTCCCTGTCCTTACCAATGCTTCTGAGACTTGGACCTTAAAAATCGTGAGGATTCTTATTTGAAAACATTTGAAAGAAAGGTGTAAGATGTTGAGGAAAATACTTTTGCCGTTTCAAGATATTAGGAAAATAATAAATATGATAAAATGAAGAAATTTATATAAACAGCCAGTTGTAATTGCAATAATAAAAGCAAGGCAATTTACATTGTTAGAACAATCATGTGATGACAGTTCTACCGAAAAGGAAAATTAGGAAAGCCACAGAAGAAAACTCATTGAAAAAGAAAACCACTGGAAGCCATCGTATGAGATATCTTATGAAGAGTTGCCGAACTAACTTACTATTAAGACAAGTGTTATATTGCATGTTTCAACGCATTCACATTTTTTTATCATATCCTAGTATTATTTAACTTATTTTATCTTTTTGTTTTCATATTTCCCGATAATGGTATATCTATAATGTGATAACTTGAGCTATATATACAATCATAATTTTCCTTACTGTATGTACCTAAATATATTGTATTCATTGTATGACCTGTACTTCACTATTTCATTACTATTACTTCTATTATTATTATTATTATTATTATTATTATTATTATTATTATTATTATTATTATTATTATTAATTGTCTTTAATTTTTATACTTTGTATATCTCATTTATTTTGATCTGCTGTTAACATTTTATTATGCTTTTTCCTTTCTTTCTATATGTTATATACAGGGTGTTTCAAAAATACGGGGCATAATTTCAGGTATGTATTTCCCACATGTAGACAATCAAAATAGTTCATTACAACATATGTCCGGAAATGCTTCATTTCCGAGTCCTGTCCTTCACAACATTGAAATTCACGGGAACGTTTTTCTTTCCGCAGGTCGTTGTCATTACAGAAGATGTTCAAAATGTCCACCTCCTGCTTGAATACAGACCTCACATCGATGTCTCATTGACTTGCGAACACGATCCCAAACTCCAGGAGTATTGCGTATGTCCTCAGAACATGCCACAATTCGATTCCGAAGGGATTCCAAATCAGGCACCGGAGACGAATAAACCAATGATTTTAAATGGCCCCACAAGTAGAAATCGAGAGGGTTCAGATCAGGTGAGCGTGGAGGCCAAGCAATTGGGCCACCTCTACCTATCCATCGATCAGGAAACCTTCGATCCAAGTACCGGCGAGCCGTACGACTGAAGTGTGCAGGAGCGCCATCATGCAAGAAGTGCATGTGTTGACGATTGATCAGTGGAGTGTCTTCTAAAACATGAGGTATGGTGTTTTCCAGGAAGTTTGTGTACGCCTGCCCCGTAAGTCTGTTTACAAGTAGCCTACATGGGGTCCAACTAATCGATCACCAATGATACCGGCCCATTTGTTGAGGGAGAACCGCACCTGGTGATGAGATGGAACAGTTGCACGTGGGTTTTCATACGCCCATACATGCTGATTGTGGAAATTTGTTATGCAATCTCGTGTGAACTGTGCTTCATCTGTAAATAATACTAAGGCAGGAAAGTTCGGATTTACACCACACTGCTACAAGAACCACTGACAGAACCTAACTCGTGCAGGGTAATCTGCTGGTGGCAGGGCCTGTACACGTTGCAAATGATAAGGATACAATTGATACTCTTTCAACAGTCTCCAGACAGTCGTATGAGGAACATTGACTTGCAACGCTACCCTTCGTGTGCTGATAGAAGGAGTCATGTTCACAGCCTCCAGAATCTCCTCCTGTACTTCTGGAGTTGTAGATCTTGGTCGTCCCCTTCCCAAACCAGGAGAGTTAAATTTTCCATACTCGCACAGACGGTAATGGAGACGTACAAATGTCTTCCGATCTGGACATTGTCGCTGTGGGTACCTCTCCTGGTACAAACGACGAGCCAGCGCAGCATTGCCGTCCGCCTTACCGTACATGAAGTTTATCTCTGCCAGCTCTTGATTTGAATACATGTCGCACAGTCTAACGCCTACACAATACTGAATGTAACCTTCGCCTCGGCATGAACTGTCAGAGTGCCCTCTTAATGTCTCCTTTGACGGCAACGACCTGCGGAAAGAAAAACGTTCCGGTGAATTTCAATGTTGTGAAGGCCATAACTCGGAAATAAAGCATTTCCGGACACATGTTGTAATGAACTATTTTGATTGTCTACATGTGGGAAATACATACCTGAAATTATGCCCCGTATTTTTGAAACACCTGTATTATGTCTGATTTCTAGTTACTCGTTGCTTATATTATTATTATTATTATTTTTATTATTATTATTATTATTATTATTATTATTATTATGTTATTATTATTATTATTATTATCTTATTCAGTTTTGTGTTTAAAATTGTAGTGTACTTTGTAAATTTGTAGTGTTTTTTGTAACGCTGTTTTACTCCTGGTTGAGTGTTAGAGAAGGCCGTATGGCCTTAACTCTGCCAGGTTAAATAAACAATTATTATTATTATTATTATTATTATTATTATTATTATATTATTATTATTATTATTATTATTATTATTATTATTATTATTATTATTATATTTATACTATATAATTAGGAAAAAATTGCATACAGTAAACATAATTGATTGAAAAAATGTTTGTATGGATAAAATAATCTGATAATAATAATAATAATAATAATAATAATAATAATAATAATAAAAATAATAATAATAATAATAATAATAATAATAATACAGTTTTGACAAACAAACTAAAAAAACCTATTTCATCTATTCCAAGAACCTAAAATGGACTTCTTGAAAATCTAAAAATCCGGTCCCTAGTAATGACAGTGCCCCTTCATGCATTACTGCAAACGATTTGAAAATCTGAACTGCATTTCATGACTAAAACTTTGAACATCCCTACTTCAGATAATTTCTCACAATTTTACGCAAACACGACTGTGTTCGTAACTTGGGTCACGTTCTAAGGTTGGGAACCACTGTTATATATTCCTGGAGTTACCGGCTACTCACCCCAGTTCTAACATGTTAATAATTCAGACACTACTCCATCTGAACGGAATTTTGTATGCAGCCTTTGGCTTGTAAAAAAGTCAACGTTATGTGGGACTTCCCTCACGCCAATAAACGTGGAGATTTGCAAACCAGCCGGGTAGGAATTAATAAATTAGTAACCATTTCACCAGAGAAAATGCGGCTCTCCGTACTAGTGCCACGCTTTATCTAGATTATAACGATGATTTTCCATGATACAGTGCTCTAGATCCTTCAGCCAAGTTTATACAGATCTCTAACTTTCACTGGTAGTCAAATATAAGGTCCCAGTGGGTAATAAAGCCCATCGAGAAATAAGGCCAACTTTGAAATTCGCGGATCAAGGCTAAGTGGAAGAGTGACCACTCTGTAGTCATGGTGGGGAACTAAAATTAGATCTGCCTAATAATTTGCGCACAGCTTATGTTGGTAGTAATGCAGTAACAAGAAGAAAACGCGCCGAAACATTGTTGAGGAGACAAAACTATAATATTGGAAGTAAAGTTAAATGTAATAATATATTTCAATGCTCAGAATATTGAAAATGTTATTGCATGTTATGTTTGAGAGATATTTCATCGTTCCAGATACAGGTTCAAAATAATTTTTCCAAATCTCCATGACCAGATATACCCTCAAAATCATACTAGGTCTGTGATCGTGCAATAAGGCCCAGGCAACAATAGGTAAATAAGGCCTGGGCCTTATTTCCCGACAACTATTAAAATTTACAAGACGATTAAATAAGTTAATTACATTGTTGAGTATGAACTTCCACTTCAGATTGCAAATGTTTTAATAATAATAATAATAATAATAATAATAATAATAATAATAATAATAATAATAATAATAATAATATCTAGGGATACAATTAAAGTAGGCTATATAAATAATTTAAGTACAGATTACTACTTTGTTCGCAGACATTACATTTACTCTTATGTGTTTGTGAACTGCAACCACTTGATAAAACAGTCTATAGATCTTTCGAACACTTTTGGGATGAAACATTGCTCAGATACTGGGAGCTTCATCCTGAAAGGCGACTACATAAAGAGAGATTCTCAGCAATATTTACACCTGTGTGGAATAAATGCATGACCGTACAAAATGTCGCCACTGGTTTCCGAGCCACTGGTATCTATCTTTTTGCGCCAGATGTTATACGAGAAACAGTCTTTGCTCCAAGTTTGGTCACTGAACATCCACTGGAACAACAGGAGTCAGAAATACCAGCAGCAACTCATTCACAAATTACAACTGAATCATCTTTCTTTGGTATAGAAAATAAGGCATTTGGCTCCCAGCCTTCAACACCTCAATCAACTACAATAGAAAGTAGCCAGAGTGATGACAACCAGGTGCCAGCACAAGTGGAGTACAAATCAAAAATACTGGTAAGATAACAAGCCCATTCGCAACTATTCTGAGCACACCGAAGAAAGTAGCATGCGAGAAACAGGTAATCCGTAAAAAAGCATTAAATTATAAAGCAGTCACACTTACAAAGCAATGCTTTGTGAAAGTAACCAAAGAGAGCGAAGAAGAAAGATATAAGAAAGACAATAATAAAGGAATGGGAAATAAGAATCCAACCCCTAAAAGGAAAAACACTAAGGAGGAAAGTATTGAGGAAACGAGAAGAGTTGGCATGAAAAAGAGACATGTCATGTCGAGACATGATGTTAATAATGATTGGTACTGTTTTGTCTGTGAATCAGCTGAAGCATTGGATATGAGACAGTGTGCATTATGTTCATCGTGGGTCCATGAAGTTTGTGTGGGCCTCACTGCCTCTTATAAAGATATTCTTTTATACCCTAAATGTTTGGAATAGTCAGATTTTTTCTGTGACATATTGTTTCAGATTTTCAGAAGTTTATTGTCACTATTGTTTACAAATACGATTGTTCAGATATTCCAGTACATGTAATTGTTGCTTCTATTCATTTCACTTTATGTTATTGTGATATTAACTCTGTTTCCTAATTTGATGAGTTAATTGAAATGTACTCTCTTTGGGCTCTATTACCTACGGCATGGGCCATATTAACAGACTACTCGGGAAATAAAGCCCAGTTGTAAAGATTTGCTAAATTTGGAATAACAGGGAAACATTTTGATATATCAGTCTGTTCTTTTTTTATTTTGTTACATAAATGAACATATTTAGACATTACCTCATTAGTGTATTTCTAAACCAACTTCAGTAGCGGCCATAATAAAAGATCCGTTAGGTGGGCCTTAATACCCATAGGGACCTTATATGAAAAAGATTGTCTTGAATTCACAATCGGACAAATTATGCTAAATCTACGTACTACAGTTTACGCTGAGTATCTAAATGCATCGTGTGATATACTTGGAGACCTCAAGCTTGCGGAAGGCTTTTTTGATTATAATGTGTATCAAAAATTTACGACTACAAACACAACAAAAATCTCTTTGCAACTTCAGATATAAAATGCTCCGTCTTCCGCTCGCCTTTCTCTTCTTCGTCCACACTTTAGTGTGTAAGCAATTTCCTATTGTGGCTCCAAAGGTATTTCCCACAATTCCATGTCTAGCCATATATCGCTCGACACGCAACAGAAGTAATTTCGCTGTTCTCACTACAGTTACACGTTGGTTGATTTTGGCATGTAAACATTTACTTTCACAAACAGTAAGTTAAACATTTGCATTCGAATCTAATAACAAATGATTGCGACATATCAGTTAATTTTTTAATTAGATTCATTTTCGATTTTACGAACAAAACTCGTTTCACGAAATTAAATAATTAAATCCAGGAA
The DNA here is from genome assembly GCF_040183065.1 of Periplaneta americana. NCBI lineage: Eukaryota > Metazoa > Arthropoda > Insecta > Blattodea > Blattidae > Periplaneta > Periplaneta americana. The sequence goes on from NC_091123.1 coordinate 40,499,777, forward strand.
TTTTAATATAAAAACTCAGAAGTTCACACTGTTAATAAGTAATAAAAACACCTTTATGTTTTATAACATTAAAATCAATCACATAATTTTCAATAATGCAAAAGAGAACGTTACTAAAACTGTACAAAGTCATCGTATTATCATTATTACTACTATGGATGCGAAAGCTGGACATTAGTGTCAGATCAACAAAGGCGAAATTACTATTTTTGAGTTTACCCTTAAAAATATGGCGTGAACAATTCTGAGACGAAACGGGCCCAAGGATCTAATCCTTGATGATGATGATGATGATGATGATGATGATGATGATGATGATGATGATGATGATGATGATGATGAAGATGATGATGATGATGATGATGATGATGGCGGTGGCGGTGGTGGTGGTGGTGGTGGTGGTGGTGGTGGTGTGGTGGTGGTGGTGGTGGTGGTGGTGGTGGTGGTGGTGGTGGTGGTGGTGGTGGTGGTGGTGGTGGTGGTGGTGGTGAACAATTCAGAGCTATGGAACTTCTACGGGTAAGTCAGAAAAGACACCAAGTCGTGACTAGAGTCCTGCTTTGATTCCTTTGAATACAAATTAGGTGCACATCGATCATATTAGCTTTGTACGGAGAGTTTCAAGTCAAGAGTTCAAGCTTCAGTGAACCAGGCAGTCTTCCCTCATCCACCGGTACCGTGTGTCTGTTTAATCGTATACCTGTGTGTTTAAGTCGGTGAACAACAGGAAGACCACTTATTAACAACAATAACGAAATGTATATTTATAGGCAGCTTATAGGCAATAAAAGATTATTTTTACTAGGGATAGATGAAATTTTAAAAAATCAATATCCAGCCCCTTTATTTATTTTCATTATTATAATTATGTCCGTTCTTTTCAAAGTTAATAAGAACAAGAACAAGAAAATATTTTAATTTAGTGTACCTGTTAACAATACTGAGAAGGTTTCGTGAAAGAAGTTTCTGTAATTGGTCAGAAATTCATCCACGCAATGATCAACATCATAACGATACTGCTCTCCAACTAAAACTCCTGTGCGGAAGTAAGTTTCAAAAATAAATTTCTAATGCTCTGTTATAGCATTCTTTTCGCCCTTAAGAAATAGCTTTAAAAATTTTAATGAAGTTTAGTTGTAATAATAATACAATGACATTTATTTCTTGTTTTTAATATACGGCTGCATTTATTTGTTGACAAAACAAAAGAACAATACTAGAGATGAACAAAACTAACTGCCGCTCTCGCTCGCTGTGTTCGTTGCATTTTTCTTTCGAGTCTCGTCTCGTCATTCCCGTGCGCTTCGAGTCTCGCCCATCATTCTCGAAATAGCATTTGGACGGCGTGGAAAGATTTCGTAACTTTGAATAACATACATCACTGAAATAAATAACATTATAAAGGTTTAAATGAGACAAAAAGACAAAACAGAACAGTACCTTAGTTATTAAAATGTTCTAGTTCTATTATATGATATTACCTATGGTTATATAAATAAAAAACAATTCTCAAATAAATTTGGATTTCTAAGAAACTTAAAACGTAACATTAATATCTTTTTACTTGAGATTGCACACTTGATCTTAAACATATGAAAAGAAAATTCCTAGCCTTTTAATAAGGGCCTAATAATTAAATAAAGACTGGGGAACGGATTATTATACACTGAAAGGTACAGATGTTTCAAATAGGCTACTTGATTGTTTATACATATATAACAGTCGCCAAAGTAGATAAAAGTTCAGTCAGATATAAACAACTGTGGCAATTCAAGGCTGTTTGACTTCGGGACTTTGGGAGTGATCAATCTCGAGTCTCGGAGCACTCACAACCAGTCTTTACGTCAAGGACGCGACGTAATACAACATTGTCGTGCGGGTTTTCGGCTTTGCGGGCGCTGTTAGTCTCGCTTTCTCGATCGTTGTTCATCTCTAAACAATACCCAGTGCCAATAAGAGACATGCCTTACATCGTTTATCTAAGCCTGGAGGATTAAACTCGATCCGTGATGGTGACCTCATGGATATATAGTAACAAGTACCGGAAGCTTCCATTCAAAATTGAATACGGTGTACATTCGAAGGATTAATCAGCTTACTCCCGTACTCGCCTTTCAGAATAGTGAGACGTAACTCGCCTTTGATAAGCAATAGTGTGACGTAACTCTGCCGCTGCTAACCAAGTGACGTCAGATTATGAAACTTCCATAACGTTTTATAGATTTGATCCTCCACCATAAACATGTCACGTTAAAATAAAATGCCATACAATTACACATTAATAAAATCTATCACACAAAAGACAGAAATGCTGCACTAATAACAGATAATGTACTTTATACTTGTTTTCAGATGTATGTCTGTAATGCGAATGTAGTTCGATGGGGTGAAACATTTTTTCCCCTGAATAGAAAAGCCCATTATCCAAGAAGCAATGAAGTGCACTGACTCATGCAGTTTGCTAATGTGATTCCAGAGGACAGCACCTCCCCGTCTGCCGGCTGCAGGGTCACGATAGCAACAATGAGAGCGCTTCTTCCTTCCTCGCCATTGGTCCTGATGCTGCTGCTGTTCACCGTCAGATGAACCTAAGAGAACAAGTGAGCAAGACAGCGATCCGCCCCATCGAGAGAGACGAAAGAGGAAGAAAGAGCGAGTGGCTCGATCGTAACCCGACACCCACGCACAGAACCTCACCCGTTCCATTCTCCTCAACAAAAAATGTATATACGACGTAAGGAGTCTCGACTTCACTATATACGAAGTTAACAAAAACTTTCCCCGCGTCATCTTATGTGTAAAGTAACGAAATGGGGCAAAACAAAAAAGTAAACAAGTTACACTTACATAACAAGTGCTACATAAAAATGTGGATACGCCTGAACTTATATTTCAAAAGCTCTCATACCTAGGATTGGTGTAAAAACGCGGGGGGAAAAAACTTGAGGCAAATTTAAGCCAGTGAATTTTAATGTAAGTGAACAAATGCTTGTATGAAAATGTTTCGTGGGTAAAATGAGTGACATGTGTTACCATGGGAACCTCGTATTTTAAAGAGATGGATGAGATAATGTTCCATTATATCGGACAACTGGATCTTTACATAATCTTGTAAGCCCTTTTTTATTTAGTTTTGAAAAAAATATTGATTTTTACTGTACTAATTGAGGGTATGTGTTAAATATAGATATATAATTCATTATTATTTTTTAGTTTTAAAATGGGAACCACTGTAGAAAGTAGAATTAAGAGATATTCATGAATTATTCCTACCAAATATGAGCTACTACGCGTATATATTTTTGTGGCAGAGTATATTTGGAAAAACCTAAGTCTGCTTTCGCAGTTCAGACCCTTAATGCACTTGTAAAACACTGCACAATATAAAATCATATCCCCAAGGGATGAAGGTCTTTTTCTTAATATTATAACTCAATGTGGATTGTTGAATTTCAGTGGCTTCCACCAAGGAGTGGCACAGTAATTACACCTATTTCAAAACAGGTGCATCTTCAAAATGGTTTGCTGTCACATTCATTTGAAAAGTAGGCCAAAATAATGTAAACTGAAGAAACAGTATCGATCATTTCCATTAAATCGATATATCGCATGTACATACGAAAAATTCTAAGCTAAAAACGTGATTAAAAGTGTGTATTTTATAATATACCCGTTGAAACTGATTTTTTTTCAATGATTGTTATAAAATGTTCTAACTAAAGGAAAAAACCAGAGACCAAAAATAACTGTAGCTCTATCATAGCATATAAAAACTGAGCACAAAAAGAACATTATTTTCGGTGGTGAAGGCAGGTAATAGTTTTAACAGTTCAGCTTGTGTTAAATGAACAGCGAGTTTATTTTTAAATGTGATCTCTATTCATATGATGAAGCAGAATACCGGCTGTACGTAAAGTGTTACATAGTTAGTTGTTGTCTATGTTAAGGGGACCGAAATAGAAGAGAATAGGTGTGCGACGTTAATATTGCATTCAGTTCGATTATGAAAAGGAGCGTGCATTAAACTGGACTAATGCGGAGTGGAATACATGAGACGCATTACTGACTCTCTTCTGGATTTAACTTTAATTGTATACGATACGCTACCTTGTACATGTATTGAATTACTTCAGTTTAATCCTCTAGTTTGACTCCGGAACGATATTCCTAGTTCATGAATTCTCTGTAGCGCTTATGAAGTGTAAATTTAAAAATGCCTCCTTTAAATTAGAGTAAATCGAGGAAAGAGTCAGATGCTAGATATAATTTGTTAAAAACTTGTGTGTATATGCTAATTACCAGACCGACTGAAGTTGAAGACAGCATAGAGATGACGTGGGCTCTCTCATTACGACCAGAGGCAACATTTTTTTACTAAAATAGTAATGTGTTTACAAAAAAAAAAAGTTTCAACAAAATATCTATCTACATGCAGCATCTTCTCTCGGGTGATCTAAAGCTCACATTTTCTACTTCCAGAGCAATTCACCTGCATTTACGATTCAAAAGTACGTTGTAGACATTTCATTAAAACTTTTCATTAGTGTTATAGTAAATACAGCCACTAGCAAAATTAAAACTGAGGCTTTTAATGTAAAAAAAAATCAGTTCGATAAAAAAAAATGCCTATTCATTATTTTCAAGCCCCTGTTTTTATTATTTTTTCCTTTCATGTTTCATATAAAAGTTAAGTTGTATAAAACGTCTTGCATCTCCAATAACATTCAACATCTCCGCAACAATATCGGTAAAAGAATGTGTCTAAACAAGATAAAGGTCCATATATTCGTAGGGTTAGGTTAGCTAACGGTGGCTAGGGACGGGTTAGGGACGACCCTTTGCACGTCTACCATACTGTGTATCCCGAATTTATGGGATGAATGATGATGAGGTGTACCAGCCCACCGGCCGCATGTGACTCCTCACCCGCTCACCCGTAAAGCTACCTCCAAAATGACCAAGCAGTACAAGATCCGTTCCAACGGCTCTTCCAAGATGTCGAAGCGCCCTTGGAAGTGCTCTTAAGGAATGAATCCTGGCAGAGATATTGCGGAAGGCTGGGAACCCAGAAACAGTTGCGGAGAGGACGCCCATCTCCCGTAAGCGGACGAAGACATGCGTCTTGACCTGAGTATGTCTATGGAATGAGATGAAGAAGATGAATGATATGAAATCTAAATTATTTTTCTACACGGTAAGGAGGAAAATGGACCATGACAAATGAAAATTCCAACACGGTATTTGCCTAAGTAACTGTGGAAAATCACGGAAAAACCACAATCAAGTTCGTCGGTTCGAGAATCGAACCACGGACATCCCGAATGCGAATCCCATACACATGAGCTACCTCGCTCAGTCTATATATTCATAAGAATTTGCAATATGTGCTAATTACGTAATTTTTATATTTAATATAAAGAGTGATTCCAGACTTTACCGACAAACTTTTACATGGCATTCGGCGGAAATATCGGAAGGTTACGTCCACTTTCTGTTCTCCTCTTCAAAATTTTCTAGAGCTCCTTCAGTAGAGCAGCGTAATCCGGAGTGAGACAAGTGGCCAACAGGCTTGGAGCTCCGTACTCTGTTTCTCTCAGCCCTAAACTCCATTTTGCAAGTATGTTTTTCGCGTTCCTTTTAAATTTCTCCTCCCATTTCCTCTCTCTTTCAATTCAATTCAAAAACAAAACCTGTGTAATGATCTGTCTCAAATAATTCCTTTCTAATTGAATTGTGAGAAATCTGATAATGAAAATGAGTCACCAGCGCAGTTCGGTCGGCTAAGTCGCTTGCCTGCCGATCTGGAGTTGCGCTCGGGGGTGGGTTCGATTTCCGCTTGGGCTGATTAGCTGGTTAGGTTTTTCCCGATGTTTTTCCCAACCTTAAGGTAAATGTCAGGTAATCTATAGCGAATTCTCGGCCTCATCTCTTCAAATACCATCTTGCTATCACCAAATCCATCGACGCTAAATAACCCAGTATTGATACAGCGTCGTTAAATGACCAAGTAAAAAAATGATAATGAAAATGATATGCGTAATGGTATTATAACCAGGCTTCGAGATTTTGGACCCGATACAATAAGTTTACTGTGCATGCACTATAGCTTGTTGACTCGCTGCAGTAGGTAGAGAGGTTGAGGTAACAACGTTACTATTTCGAGTAGAGTACGGTAGTGTGGGAAACACACACATATGTACATTCTGAAAGTAAATATACATTACACAATGACAATGTCAAAAGCATGTGAAAAGCATTTATTGTCCTGTCTTTTATAAGCATTTGTGTTTAATTATACACAATGTTAATGGTGGAAATAAGAATGTAGCAATTTTAATTTTTTCATTTATCTTATTGGTAGTCCTTAGGAAGTGCAGTTACAGTACCGAATTGCAATGTACCTACTACAAGATACATTCTCAGTGTCTCAAACGTAAATCTTTTTCGGTTATCTGCCAAACACAGGTTGTACTGTGGAAAGCTGCGCTCTACATCGCATGACGTGATAGGAGCAAAACGAAGAAACCTAACATCATTGCAGTCTCTAAGAGACAGTCCTTTATTCTCGGGTGACTCTATGGCCACTAATTTGCTGTTTATGCTACACAATGTTCCATATCCGTTATTTTTACATAAAATTGATTTCCACTTCTGTTTTACACGTTCAGTACCGGTGTACTTGATGCCTCATTAATGCTCTGCATCATTTTCTAAATTAATTTGAGGGCTTCCGGCATCTCTTGCTCTGACTTTTCTAACCGTGTAATAATTTCAGACACAGTTTGTATGAAAACCAAATTATTCGTCAGAACCTTCAAATCCAGAGCGTTTTCCTTTGCGTATTTGTTGGCATTCATTCTACAGTACCCCACCCACTGTACGCTTTACCACTATACTCAGTACGCCATTATGCGGATTTCCCACTGAACTGTTCTATTGGGTCCGAAGTCTCGAAGCCTGATTATAACATATAAATTACACCTTCTTTATCATTATGGTGTAACACGTCGCAGAGATCTAAAATTCGTGAAAACTGTCGTTCAAAATATAACTGAAGCTCGTTTAAAAATCACGTGAAACCTTCCCACACTTCTAGCCTTACCCGTAAAATTTCTTTTCGTCCATCTTAAAAACAATGTACTGATGATCAAGTTTTACTGTAGAACAAGTTTCAATTTTAAATGCCCAAAATATAATATGCGCTGTAAATCTGTTATTTATCATAAATTACATAGGCTTCAAGATATATATTTTAATAATTCATAAAACACTTCAAAATAAAGACAAAAAATAAACTAGGAGTACTTAATTTAACAAAGTCACCGTATCGGAAAATTAACAGATTGTCTAGAAGACTGAACCTTTACACGAAATCAGGATGATCGCACGCGTTACGCGAATTCTCGTGCACATAATTCACTTTTCTTTTAAATTGCGGCAGAAAAAATTCAAAACAGCGTGATAAGTAGCAATAAGCAATACTGACACGACCGCTGCACATGAAATTTATTTCGCGTATGTGAATTTTGTCAGGCATGTACGTGAAATTTATTCTCACTTGGCAACCCCACGTGAAACCATTACATGCCTTGGCTTCAAGGGGGAATATTTTAGCGCGTGTTGGACAATTTTGTATGAGATATTCAAAGCAGCTGGAGAATTTTCAGATACATTTATTGCCAATACTGTTATTCGTGTTGAGTCATTTATGGCAGACAGCAGAAGCTTTATAAGCGCTTAATGACTTTATTCGAATCATCATTTGGTCGTATCACTTGGCAGCTCAAACAAAATACTTTCAGTGGCGTAACCAAGGATATGTTACGTGGAAATAACTCAATCGCAAGACAGTAACTCATAAAATGGTAAATAGTTTTGCTGTTATAAGATTTTCGGCTTTTACTCGTACTATAATTGTGTTCAGAAACAGACAGACTTTTGGGTATTTCACCTTGTACTAGTTGCATTATGATAGGGCCTACTACAGGGTAGTAATCGGAAGAGAGACAGAAGAAAGTTTCTGGTGCCTTCAAACTGGAATATTTATTATAAGGGGTTAACACTGATATAAAATGCAGATCCTCCATACCTGGGGTTGTTCAAAGGGTTGGTACCGTCCTCAAGTAAAATTTTACATATTCATCAGACTAAAGGAGGATGATTTAGAAAGGACATATCTAACGATGATTTGTTAAATCCTAATTGGAAATATTATTGAGTAACAGATTAAGTAATAGGCCTATATATTGAACCTAAATGCATGTAGAAGGACTAAAGGCTGGTTCACAATAAACCGGGAACGGAAACGACAACGAGAACGAGAACGGAAATATTATTAAAATAAATGTATTTAAATGTGAGCGTTCACAATTAACTATTGTGAATACTTACATTTAAATACATTTATTTTAACATTATTTCCGTTCTCGTTCTCGTTTCCGTTCCCGGTTTATTGTGAACCAGCCTTAACAGTCCACACTTGTGGAGTAACGGTTAGCCGCGAAACCAAGTAGCCTGGGTTCGATTCCCGGTCGGGGTAAGTTACCTAGTTGAGGTTTATTCCGGGCTTTTCCCTCAACCCAATATGAGCAAATGCTGGGTAACTTTCGGTGCTGGACCCCGGACTCATTTCACCGGCATTATCATCTTCATCTCATTCAGACGCTAAGTAACCTAAGATGTTGATAAAGTGTCACAAAATAACCTACTAAAATAAAAAATGACTGATATAAAACATAAAACAATACCAAAGAAAATGGCATGACATGTGCAGCAAGAATACTACCTGAACTCCTTTCTTGACCACAGTAATATGCGTTACAAGAGCGGTATGTTGAAGTTTTCATGTTCGAGGAAAAGTTTGAAAAAGCGAAACGTAGTTGAGCTTTTTTAATTTCCGAGAATTGAAAGAAAACATACCGCTCGTGTATCGTACATTATTTTGTGCGAAGATCGTTTATTACATACCTGAAAGAGGAATTTCTAATTAGTTGCAATGAATTCTCCATCTTGGTTTCTGTTCAATGACGGCAATTTTGGAAAACAAAAATATCTATGTTTTCTGTGTTTACTATTCTCCAGCAGGCCGTGATATACGTCTGTCTTTTTTTCCCCCAGTCTATAAAAGCGAACTTAAAACAAACGGCTTCCTTAGTGTTACATGGCATCACGAAATGCAGTAACTTTAGTGGAGTTGTAGAGTTTACTTAATTTTTGCAAATATTTAAAAACAATAATTAACAGTGCAATTTAGGTGAAATTGCAGCGGTAAGTTTCCAATTTATAATTATTACAACGTCTCTAAAAATAATATGTTAGAAGCCTAAAGCAGTAAAATCAATATGTCACTTAAGCGGTAAGAAGAGGGAAATTGTTATGTGTGTTAGGTTGGGAATACTGAATGTGGAATTTTAGACCTACCGCGGGTTGGTTTTGTGCGGAAACCAAGCAAATACGCACGATCTCGCACAAAATATGTTTGTTATACAGATGGAGGATGCAAAAGATAGAGACAGCAGTTTCGCTAACTCTTTAGTCTCAAAATGGATTAAGAGACTCAATTTTGAAGTGGAAGAAGAAGAAGAAAAAGGAGAAGAAGAAGAAGAAGAAGAAGAAGACTATGCTGTTCATACAACTACTGTTTTTCGCCAATAATTATTCTTCTTCTTTAAAAACAGCCCTCAGAATTTGGCTATTTCTTCCTTCAATAATCTTAATAGGTGGGACGCCTGGTTCATAAAAGTGTGATTGTTCAATAATCTTAATAAATACGACACTTGGTGCATAAAATTCGATCAACTAAACCAATTTTTAAGAAAAACCTCTGTTTTCGAGTATTCAACTTCATAGTAACTTCTATTTTGACATAGTCCCTTCAGCTCGGTGGTAGTCAGTTCTAATGTCTTATGTGCGTGTCGGGGATGCGCTAGGTTGCTTCATTTCACTCGAAGGAAGTCCATGAATGCTGTTCAGATATCTCAGTGTAGGCCTACATAAAAAAAAAGTCCGCGGTCTTTATCTACGTTAAATTCATGCATCAATCATGTCTGCAGTACGGAAGAGATACAATGGACCTTTTATAAATTAATTCTCCATTATGTACGAGTTGACTTTATGGCTGAATACAATTTGTTTCATGTTAGACGTCTTCTCGTTTATCTTATCTATCAGTGCTATGGTTAACACTATACGCGTCCAACATTCATTTTTGTCACTGAACAAACTCAATCCCTTCCATAATGGTATGTTCTCTAAATTCAAAATATTTTATGCTCGACCATGCCGAAATGTAGTAATTATACACCTGGTAGCAGTCCTTTAATGCATGTCATTAAAGTACACCTACTCATTAAAGTACAGGTGTTCAGCCAATGACAAGTCAGCTTTGTACCGTTACAAAACCGCAAGTATCGATTATTCTCGGATATGCAATCGAAAGAGATTTAGCGAAAAGTCACGGAGGCTGGAAATCCAATACTGTCGCAGAAGATTATGTTCTGCTACTATAATAATTAGAGTTAATTGTAAATACTATTCAAATTAATTCAATTTGTCATCTCGTTTTTCAATTCTAAATCAATTTTCAGGTTATACCAGAGTAATGTTCATCTCATTCTGTGCCAAAGTCAATTAAATTCGGCCTTGGAAAAAAATCAATACTTTCGCGTCTGCGCACATCTCACAATTCAGGTCAGTTCCTACACAACCATAATTTTGAATACTTTCAAGTTAGAAATATGGTCGAGCATAAAAAGTCGTATGAAACTTGCCTATAATGGTAATTAAGATGCTCGTATGAAAATTATGAAACTCGCTTGCGCTCGTTTCATAAGCAATCATACTTGCGTCTTAATTACTACTTAGGCTCGTTGCATAATGTACTATTCTTCGATAAAAAAAGACTCGAAATTGATGAATTTGACTGAATCTCTTATTAGAATGAAGACAATGAAGGACTGATTATTTCTTTATGGGAGTTATATCTATGTTAATCGTGATGTACTAGAATAGCTTCTTATTTAACAATGTAATTAAAAGAGAATTTTTTAATACAAAAGAAATACAAAATTCCTAAATACTGAAATGGAATATCATATTTGCATTGACAAAGATAATGAAGCAAAATCTAAGGCGTCATCATGAAACCTGAGTTAGGGTAAAGTTGCCTATTTCCGTGGTACCCCTAATCCCGTGATATTTATTTTAAGGGGATACTCCACTAAAAGTAACAACTTTCTTCGTAATCATTTTGACCTAATTTTGTGGGTATGTTTGCTATGTAAACAACTAACAAAATCAATATTTTGAACTCTCAAATGTTTTTAGCTTTCGATTTTTGTTTTTCTTCTATTCTTTTAGAAATATTTAAAACTCAGGTTCTTAGTAGAAGATCTCCATTTTTAAGCTTTGGTTTTTCCTTGTTTACATTCGTTTTATAAAATATCTCGTTTATTCACCTTCATTTTTTATTTAAAAAATGTTGTAGGAAAAAATAATCCATGAAAAAAATTAATAAAATAAAGTAGAAGTATTTCTCACAAAATAAATATATAGAAACATGCAGCTACTTCATAAATACTTGCGTAAAAATTTCACCCAGATTGATTAATATTTAGCATAAAAAAAGTTGGCGTTGAATCGATAAAAATAAACTTATGAAAAATTGGATTTGAAAGTAAAATGAATATTTATGTAAATTAAAATTCTCATCCGTTGTATTCGTCTAGTAATTTCAGGGAGCCAACTTTAGAACAAAAAGCTACTAGATTTGTAATAAGAAATTCGTAGAAAAGAATTCTTTGATGAAAAAATAATTTTGATAGTTCTTTAATACCACGCCCCCAGAGGATCAGAGAAGGCCTGATGTCCTTATCTCTACCAGGTTAAATAAATAAATACTAAATACTACTACTAACAGCCTTAATTTTAAAAAATATGTTTATAATCAGAATTGAACTAAATCCATAAATATACATTTTAAAGAAGTGAAATAGCCAATAAAATTTATTTGGAAAATATTCACGATTTTCAGTGGAGTCTCCCCTTAAAATGAATGTCAGTCAAAGCTTTGTCGTTCGACCATAGCGCCATACATCTTTCTCGCAAGATTGCATCTTTCGTCTACTTTTGAGACATCGGTGAACTTCCTAGCAAAATACCCAACCCCGTAACATTCAGTGAAAAAAAAGTATCACGGAATTAAGAGAACCAGGGAATTAGACAATTTTACCCTACTTAGAAATTAATATGACTAAAAACTATGGTAGGTTGGAAAACAGACTACATGCGAAAAGTGAATGTATTCATTAACTATTACATCATACATGCGAGAAAGTTTTAATTTGTTTATTATTTGTTTATTTGTTTGTTTATAATTTATTATTTGTTTATTATCATAACACAGAAAATGTAATAGACAAGTGTATACCTGAATGTCTTTCTGCAACTTTACACCGAACAATAATCATCTCTACCTTTCAGTGGGCTACATTTGTTTGAAAAAGTGGCAATATGCACACAGAATTCCACATTCCATTTCAGGCAGTTACAAATGTTTCCACTTAAGTAGAACTTGGTTATTTTCACAGAATCGGAAAGATAGAAGAATCTGTCTGTGATATTTATGGGCTGTTCCTTTTAGATACTCTATCCTCGGGATGGACACAAGTTTCTCTAAAGTGTTGGAATTTTTCATCCCCTACGACGTCGGGTAAGCATGTAAGGAATTCACATCGAACTGACCAACCCATATCTTGCTCTTTCTAAGTCTCTGTTTCGTAAAATTAGCCACGAAAATGCAATTTTTACCTTACATTGTATAATAACATAATTCCTGCACTATTTCTAATGTTTCATTGTGCTAAATTCAGAGTTATTCAGCAATAAGGACGTTTGAGAGGGCTTACTACTTACTCTACTGTCTTTCAATACATGGGCCAAATGTTAAAAATTCCTATACATTTCGTTGCTTATTTCTTATTTATAAGATATTTCCATTACTTTATTTTTGTAAAAACAAGTACAATTGTGTGACAATGTTCCAGATATTAACGCATTGTGATACTCAAATCCAAAGCGTAAGTATTAATATTAAATCGATAAAAAGAATTTGAGTATATTTACATATTTTAATGACCCTACTTACAGAAGGCCTATAAGCCTTTTCTTACACATTTTAAACAAGTGGAACACAATATAACTAGCAGGATTCTTTCACAAGGATGAAATCACAGTTTAAGTAGAAGTAAAAAGACTCAAGTTTTCTTTTTTATACAACCGTGATGTAAACTTTCTTGCATTACATTAGTAGGTTAGAGCACTAAGATACTAAAATGTGTACTCATTCCATGTATTCCAAGTTGATACTTGGTCAGTAAGTAACTTTCATATTTTTATGACAAGTAAAGATCGTAAGTATGGTTCTGTAAATTCTATCTCATCTCGAGTTTTATGGGACATAAATGAACTTAAAGTTCGGAGAAATCAATTGGAATTTGTGGTTAAGAAGTTCTGAGTAAATTTCCTCGAAGTACTCCCCTTTCTTTGTCAACATTTCACTGCTCTTTCATGAATAGATACCACTGTTATAGTCGCTATAATAATAAACATCAATCATTACTATCACCATAACTATAATCACCAGCGGAATAAAAGGAGGAAAATTATTTTTCTTAACGTACCTCAAACATTTAATCACTATTATTTATACGAAGAAGTTAACAACTGCATAAAATGAATGATAATATAAATTCAATTGAATAAATCAACTTCGCTACAACAAACATATTTTTCATGAAATTATATATTTTACACTTACACTCGAGAGTGAAATTTCAGATTTTTCATTCTATGCTGGAATATGTAAGATTTAAAAAATTTGCACCGCGCTAATTTAAGGTGTGACATTACCATATGTATGAATTATACACCTAAAGTGGCGCACCATTAGATGAAAGTTCGACAATTTACGTTCTATGCTCAAATTTAAACCGCGTGTTTTTCGGAATCTGATCGTTTTTGCTCAGTAATATTTAACATGTTGATACATTCACATATTCGTAGTAATAACTCATTTTTCATTTTGGTCGACTCCGATCTTTTTTCTTCAGTTACCATTCATTTGTGTTCAGTGGTATCTTATCATATCTATTCAAAAAGGTCCAGTTGTTTTTCTCCTTTTGCTTCATTGCAATATTGCCTAATATTATTGCCTCATTCTACTAAGAACATAAGTTAAACACGCGATTATCTTAATTTAATTCGACTCTTTCCTCCCTCTATATTTGGAAAATAAGCTGGTTGTAAGTTAGTACTGTTTGGAATAAAATTACGAATAAGAAAAGACTTCATAGTTGTCAATTTAAACTTTGAATTACTCAATGGTGGGTGCTTGACTCGGCGTCATTCATGCAACTCTCTCCATCTAGTAATGACGCGCCGAAGCTATACTTATTTTTGCCGTCGGTTAAGCGTTGTCCTCGGTTCATCACGGAAGACGAACTACATTGCACCGCATTATGATTAATTAGTGCCGATAAAAGAACGGGAGCACCCCGCGAAAATCTACCACTAAGCATCGTCTTTGTCAACCACAAATTTCACTTGTATCTGCCGACGCTCTAGCCCAGGGATGCAGAACTAAAGAAGAGAGGGGTGGAAGCATGGGGAAAGAGTTTGTTCCCCCGTCCACAAGGCTGGAGCCTTCAATGACGTATATGTGACGTTTGGCAAACACACTGAATACATCTCTCTTCTCCTCCTACCCTGCAATGACGCGAGGGTTGAAGGAAAAGGATGAGTTACGTGTTCCGGCTTGTGACGTTCTGCCACAACTGAAGCACAGTTTTGCATCCCTGCTCTAGCCGTTCGCTAACGATGAGTTTGTTAATTTAAATTGGAGGACTTAGTTCACTTGTTACTCTAAACCTGAATGCAAAACGCATATGATTGAGCTTGCTTGAAATTTTTTACACTCCAATTCAAAGTCAATACATTAGTGATATTTACAGAAATGTTATTACATGGTCTGTAAATCTCCAAAGCCCAATTTAATTAATCTAGTTTAATATGATTATTGCGTTTATATTTACTACATAAACAAACAACCTTTTACATTAAGTTATGTAACGCATTGCAATGTGCGTTAGAATGCCGATCGATGAGAGAGGATGTTTACTAAGCTACCGACTCAATTAGGCGTTTTAATTATTCGGTTTATTGCTTCCAGTTTACATGCTACACTTATTTTGAGTATTTTTAACAGTAAACAGAAGGGATGTGTTGCGACTTTATTACCACATAGAGACGCGATACTCTAAGTTTTTTTTTATTATAGACGACTAATAGATATTCATAGATTCCAGGTTCTTTCTTACCAGACGGGGATATGACTACTCAGATAGATCTATGAGCTACGACAGAACACCACAAGAGATGTGGTATGTATAAGGATTCCAAAACCAGAGAAAAATGTGTAGTGTGACGGAAGATGTAGCCGGCTTAGCTTTCAATCACAACCGATTAACAATTTCATTCAATCAAAAAAGTCTGTTTGGGCTGAATTACTTAAAGACGCTCTATATCATCAGTATTCACCTCTATACCTCTAGACCAGGGATGGGCACAATATTCCCGCGCGGGCACTGTATACACACCCCTCATTTCTCCCTACACAAATATTCTACCTGTCTGCATGTGCGTACAGTAAGCAGAGGTTTGAACTCGGTACCACAGCGTTCTAATCAGGGTTGTGTAAAGTAGTGGAATGTGGCGAATAAATTTTAGGTTTCGTTTTAATTTCCAAGAAATATGGGAGCAAGACTATTTTGTTATTATGAATAAGGTAAAATCCAGTGCCAAAACTTTTCAGTTGAGATTTATATAAAAACATAATAGGCCTATCAGACGGCACTTCGATCTTGAACATAAAGAAGATACTGGCGAATATAAACTTATACAGTAAGCCTAGATGAGAGTTTAAGCAGGATTGTTAAAAATGGTTGATATTAATAAAATACAGTGCGTATACTAATTAGTTCCGCAGTGACGTAAGAGGCAGTATTCGATCCGGCAGCTATGTAAAGTTGGTACTGTGTAGCGCCTAGTTTGAACACATAAGAATATTACATCTCTCTCTTGCTCTCGCCCATTATTCAATGCGGCTAAGGACATTGACTCTACCTGCACGATACCAACACAACTGTTCGAGTCTCCAAGTTCTGCTTGTCACGTCTCCTGCGGAGCCATTTAGTATACGCACTGTAGTTGTTACATACGACAAAGCAATGTGTTATTTTAATGTAATTTGTTGTGTAGTTTGAAATAGTGAGAAAGTTTTTAAGAATCTACAAGAATAAATTGTTAATGGAAAAGACAACCCATAATCACTGCTAATTGAAAATGCGGTCCGATCAATTTATCGCATTTCAAACACATAGGCGAGTCATAGAGAAAAATATCCTTTTTCAAATGTCAGGTAAAACCAGCAAGGAATTGTATGAATTATTACTTAATGATAAGTCTCCTAACTTAAGTAATTTCGCAGCTAAGATGCTGGCAATCTTTGAATCCACTTTTGTCTGCAAACATTTTTTTTATAAAATAAACCTGATGAAAAATATTACGCGTATATGTCTAACAGCCTATCATCTCGTAACTGCTTTACGTTTATGTAGTAATACTATTCATTCTAATATAGGCAGACTCGTCCTGACAAAACAGTATAGGTGATATAAGTGATTATTTATGAGTGCTAAGCCATAGTGACCATATGAATGCTTATATTATGTATTTGACTTGATTTGAAGTGTTTAATGTAATGGCATGCCGCGTTAGTTTTGTACAGCTCTAAGTGGAAGAAAATGCAAGTTCATTTGTGATGTAAACATGTCCAAAATATTGTGGAAGGAGTGAACTGGATCATATTTACCTTCCCTCCTTTATGCCCATCCCTTCTCTACAGCTATTACGTAAACGCGATTAATATTTAACAAGAGATGAGTTGATTGTATACAAAGTGACGTATAATTCAGTAGTCTGGTCTTGGCTGGAACAGGGCACAGATTCTACAATACTGATATTGGTGGCTTTTGGTAAAACGAAATACATGGAACACAAACACTTTCATGCGTCCATATTTATCAACAAAACGTATAATTCTAGCTTAGTAATAGGCCTATACTTATTTCATCACTGTGAAAGAATCTTCTTAATGTTCCACACCAAACGCTCTCAACTCCTTTCGATGCGTAGTTCTGTTTGACAAAAGAGGGGGTTGAACTGAGAGGTTTGGGTAAAGTTGACCCAGGTTACTGGGGTTTATTTGTTCCTTGTTGTAATTTTTGTCAGTTTATTATAAACATACGTGTGCATCTATGAAATAAAGAGTACTTGCTCATAAAGACCAAAACTATGTCAGTCTTCATATGTTATAATATTCATGTTTAATACATTGTGAAAGACGAAGCATTAAGTTACTTGGATTTGTGTTTAAAAATGTGATAATAAATTGATGTCGTAATTTCCAGCTTTTTATTACTACAAGAATTACGATGTATAATTAATTTATCTAAAATAATTCACAGGAATAAATTACTGGAACAAAAATCAAGACAAAGTGAATATGATTTATAAAAGTTATTATTTTGTTTTCTGAAGAAGTTTCCTGCAGCTTCGCTAACAGAGGCGTTAGAAACCTAGTCTATAGTTTGTAACATTTCAATGTCCATCGCTTTTATTGAAAGACGTTATTTCATTTATTGTTACTACTACCGCCATCTTGCGTCACGTTGTAAACAGATAATAATTTAAAGATATCTCTCTTTGATATTTTTCTCTTCCATTCAGTGATAATTACAATGAAATTCCTAGAAGTACGGTTTGATAAAATGTAAGACAGTTTATTACGAAACAACTGGCAATCTTTTTGTAAAATGTGTATTGCATTCACAATGTTAATGCTGACTGAAAGAATGTATTTATTAGCACTTTAATCCTTACAAAACCTATAAATACTAAAATAATGTTATAAGAACATTTATATACTAACGTCATTAGTCATTAGTTTCCCCTAACTTTTATCTGATTCTGATTCTCTAAGAAGTTAACGCTCTGTCAGTATGTTGCAATTAAACGAACAACTTCCGAAAATAAAAAGTAAGGCTTGGATTTTTTCCATTCCAAGAATAATTCTGTGGTGTTTGGGTAAAGAGAGATAAGTCATAAAAATGAGTTTGGAGATAAATGAAAATTAAACTTCGGACCGTTATTGCAAATAATTTTCTACACATATAAAACACATCAGCTGCTAGCATTCTTTGATTTTTGCACACTCATTTGTATAATTTAACTTCTGTGTTCATCTGGGGAACAAAATTCCATCTGCACAAAAAATGACTTATCCCCCTTTACCCGAACACCACAGAATTATGAAAGTAATTGACATTACACCTTAAGTGGTAAAACGAATTACAGTATATCTACTGTATCTCTATATAAAAATTTTATGTTCAAGAAAAAAACATTGAATTTAATTACTCGCTTATTAGCATACCTTTATGGTCACTAGGTACTGTACATAATCACATCTAATAGCGAAATTAATAATTATATACTCTAAGAAAGTCGACCATTTTTCAGGACTAGAGTATGGGAATCATATGATATTGATTATCTATGAAGGTTTGCTGTACTTCCAACTTCAATTAAATTTTGGATTTTCTATTCTTCTAAGACAGCCTAACCTCAGTTGTTTTCTATTACTCTTTTTCTTTGAGAGCATAAATTTCACTGCAATATAGCACAATGTTAAGAACTAGATTATTCTGTAACTTTAATTCTGAATGAGTTCACATATTCATATACCATCAGATGAAAGATCAAACTTAAAAACCGGATATCTCATATTAATAAAGGGAACAGAGAGACAGAAAAATAACTTGATACATATATTTTAAGAATTACAGCAGAACTCCTCAGAATAATACTAAATTATAAATTAAAAAACACAGAAATGTCGATTACTCTCTAGGTAGCTGGCAGGCAGAATAATTTCTCTTGAAGTTCGGAACAAACTAGATGCCGGAAGTAATAATTATGTTTATTATTATTTGTCACAATAATAATGATGATAATGATTATGATGGTGAATTGGCTCACTGAAGTTGTTCATACATCGTTTTTAAAGCAATAACTTATGAATTCAATCAGTCGTAATTGTTTAAAATTTGAACAGTTTAGGACCCCTTGATCTCTTTATGTTATGCAAAATGGAACCCCAAAAACTGAGTTTAAGCATAAACTAGGCTGTTAGAAATTTAATTTTTTCAGTCGTTGATTTTACTACTTTATATATTTTGTTAGGTGTTAACCTTTACATAATAAATTGTGTGATGTATGAACGTTTTCGTTGACCATGTCAACATCATCAGATACACTCTGTCATTTTACAATATCAATACTCTCAATGTTATCTACACAATCTACACATACAATACATGTTTACTATCATATGAAGATAAAACCTATTAAAAATTATATGAATTAGTTTTATAATGTTGAATTGTGGATACCCCAACTGTCAACATTTTTATATTTTATCTTACTTTTAGCCTCATATCATTACATCGTTCATATTATCGTTCACATGTGATGATTTGCAAAGAATATACCCATGATAATATAAGTATATTTTAATTGTTGACAGTTGGGGTATCCACAATTCAACATTATAAAACTAATTCATATAATTTTTAATAGGTTTTATCTTCATATGATAGTAAACATGTATTGTATGTGTAGATTGTGTAGATAACATTGAGAGTATTGATATTGTAAAATGACAGAGTGTATCTGATGATGTTGACATGGTCAACGAAAACGTTCATACATCACACAATTTATTATGTAAAGGTTAACACCTAACAAAATATATAAAGTAGTAAAGTCAACGACTGAAAAAATTAAATTTCTAACATATTCACAGACTTTTCTGAAAATTACGCAAAATGAATTGCAAAATATAAACTAGGCTATTTATTCCTGTGAATTGCAATTTGGATGTCTCTTGTTATACTGCGTGGCGGAATGATATGCTCCACTTCTGCAATTCCTTTACTTTAATTCACAAATTAATATTTGCTGTTCTCATAGAATATGATACATTGTTTTGATGCAACATTATTTTTGTGTGAATAAAAAATACTATATACTTTCTTCCTATGTGGTAAGATGTACATTTAAATCAATAAAATGTCATATTTTACACATGAAATAGTTTCTGTCGTCCATTTCGATTTTCTCTTTCTTTTAATATTCCAGTTCTTCCTCAGCAAAACTGCTGCAGACACGACGCAAGGTACGTGGAAAACTACTAATTAATTATCATTACAGCTTATAAATATACAAGGTTTTCATTTCAAAACTTCCCATACTACTTATTTCAATTACATTTAATTTAAACAAAAACATGTCAATTTAGATATTGAGGGGAAGGTTTAAAACCAGTGTTAGTTGAATTTTAAGTTTAACTCTCTCATCTCATCTCTTCGGAAATTTAAAGTGGCAGCCCTATAAGTTACTTTTATACTTAAAATTGAAAGAGTATTCAATTGTCTATACATCTCATTCATTTCTTTTCACATCTTTTGTTTTCTATCATCGTCTGGCACCCTGGATTGTTCTTATTGTCAGCTGGTTGTGCGATAAAAACAGTTTATTTTGGGTAATTTCCTAAATTTAATTACAGTAAAACCTCTCCTTACGGACACCCCCAAGATACGGACACTCCTCATATACGGACAGATTTTTATGTCCCAACTGAAATAATATAGAAATACAGTGAAACCTCTCATTTACGGACATCGATGGGACGTAACAATCTGTCCACATCTGGGAGGTGTCCTTTATTGGAAGGAATGCTCCCCAATCTAACAGTAAATTTATGAAGTGCATTATGTATCCCTTCACGCTTTAAATTAAATTTATTGCTATAATTTAATTCTAAAGACAGTATACTGTACTACAGTAAATTCTTTGCAACTTTGAACTACAGTAGAGAAGACCAAAAAAGGAAAATACACTACTGTGCCATGCAGTACTGTAATTTACAGTTTTCAACTTAACTTTTACGTTCAGGTGTCATGTCTCTTGAAACAAAACAACTGATTGAAGTGAAGGGAATGATCCTACTAACCCCATCATGTGTCGAATACAATTTCACAACTGCGGAAACCTTGGACCCATCAGAAAGGTTAAATTTTATGACTCTGTTTATCCACCCGCTTCCAGCTAACAAGGGATAGCCAACTGGGCTAGTGGTAGCCTACGAGACCTTTATTATCTTCTTTCACGTTTCAAGGAATTTCTGTACAATTCTCAAAACTAAATTTTCCATTTTTGTAACACATTAGGTCTTCAAAACCAAGTTCTGTCCGCAGTCAGGAGGTAAAGCAAGCTTTAGGACTGTGAAACAGCTGTCCGTGTCCGTGTCTGAGAGTGTCCGTAAACGAGAGTTAAATTTATCATTATTCGTATATTATTTCAGTTGGTACATAAAAATCTGTCCGTATTTGAGGAGTGTCCGTATCTTGGGGTGTCCGTAAGGAGAGGTTTCATTGTAATGATAAATTTAACTCTCGTTTACGGGCACTCTCAGACACGGACACGGACAGCTGTTTCACAGTCCTAAAGCTTGCTTTACCTCCTGACTGCGGACAGAACTTGGATTTCAAGACCTAATGTGTTACAATAATGGAAAATTTAGTTTTGAGAACTGTACAGAAATTCCTTAACATGAAACGTAACATAAGGGTCTCGTAGGCTACCACTAGCCCAGTCAGCTACCCCTTGTTAGCTGGGAGCGGGTGGATAAACAAAGTCATAAAATTTAGTCTGTCTGATGGGTCCAAAGTTTTTGCGATCGTGAAATTATATTCGACACATGATGGGGTTAGTAGGATTACCTTCTCTTCACTTCAATCAGTTGTTCTGTTTCGAGAGACATGGCACCTGAACGTAGGCCTAAAGATTATGTTGAAAACTGTAAATTACAATACTGCATAACTGTAAAACTAGAATAAAATTGCATGGCACAGTACTGTATTTTTTTTTTTTCAGTTTTATCTATGTAGTTCAGAGTTGCAAAGAATTTACTGTAGTACTGTATACTGCATTTAGAATTAAACTACAGTAATACATTTCATTTAAAGCGTTAAGGGATACATAACGCACATTACAAATTTACTGTTAGATAGGGGAGTCTCCCTCCCAATAAAGGACATGTCCCAGATGCTGACAGATTGTTACGTCCCTTCGATGTCCGTAAATGAGAGGTTTCACTGTAACTACTTACTTACTTACTTACAAATGGCTTTTATGGAACCCGAAGGTTCATTGCCGCCCTCACATTAGCCCGCCATCGGTTCCTATCCTGTGCAAGATTAATCCAGTTTCTATCATCACACCCCACCTCCCTCAAATCCATTTTAATATTATCCTCCCATCTACGCCTCGGCCTCCCTAAAGGTCTTTTTCCCTCCGGTCTCCCAACTAACACTCTATAAGCATTTCTGGATTCGCCCATACGTGCTACATGCCCTGCCCATCTCAAACGTCTGGATTTTAAGTTCCTAATTATGTTAGGTGAAGAATACAATGCGTGCAGTTCTGTGTTGTGTAACTTTCTCCATTCTCCTGTAGCTTCATCCCGCTTAGCCCAAAATATTTTCCTAAGCACCTTATTCTCAAACACCCTTAACCTATGTTCCTCTCTCAGAGTGAGAGTCCAAGTTTCACAACCATGCATAAGAACCGGTAATATAACTGTTTTATAAATTCTAACTTTCAGATTTTTGGACAGCAGACTGGATGATAAGAGCTTCTCAACCGAATAATAACAGGCATTTCCCATATTTATTCTGCGTTTAATTTCCTCCCGAGTATCATTTATATTTGTTACTGTTGCTCCAAGGTATTTGAATTTTTCCACCTCTTCGAAGGATAAATCTCCAATTTTTATATTTCCATTTCGTACAATATTCTGGTCACGAGACATAATCATATACTTCGTCTTTTCGGGATTTACTTCCAAACCGATCGCTTTACTTGCTTCAAGTAAAATTTCCGTGTTTTCCCTAATCGTTTGTGTATTTTCTCCTAACATATTCACGTCATCTGCATAGACAAGAAGCTGATGTAACCCATTCAATTCCAAACCCTGCCTGTTGGTTTCACTGTAATTAAATTCACTAAATTAAATGTTCAAAATGTGCTCCATTATTGGCTAGACAGTAATACAGCCTATTTCAAAACTCCTCTACATATCATTGTCATTATTGTATCGGAGTGCCTGGGAAAAACTCCGGAAGACAATGGATCACTAGCGTATATTTGAATACCTCTTACATTAAAGAAAAGTCACCATCGTTTTAACAATTTAATAAACTCTAGAAACAATAACAAGAGTAGGGAATATTACTAAGACTATATAACAAATAACTTATAACTAGAATAACTAATGGAACAATGATTATTAGAGGAGAAAAATTCGCTCCGGCGCGCCGGGGATCGAACCCGGGTTCTTGGTTCTACGTACTATGTGCTCTAATCACTGAGCTACGCCGAAGTTCAATCCACATCACCAGATCGAAACCCTCTCCTCTAGTGTTTTTCCCTTTGTGGCCTGTCTCCAAGTTTTACATTAAATGTTGACATATATTAAGTCAACTGCCATTATACAAGGAGCGCACTCAATTGATTGACTTGGTGGCCGAGATTCCACAGTAACATGCACTGTTACATATTTTAATGCTAGAATAGTATAAAACGTTGTATGTAACACGTGTATAATCTTCATTATAAACACTCATGAAAATTAGAGCGCGAACGTGCTCATCCACGCTCACGCGCTAAACTTTCACTCGTGCCAAGATTATGCACTAGTTACATAAATTACTATTGTGTTGCTACCTGAAATCAACAATAATCTTTGTAGTTTTTCTCTTCAGTTCTAGTAACAACAATCTAAGTTCCCAGGCGACGGTAGAACACAAAAAAGTAAGAACGAATCAATGAGCTGTATAAACAATTGAATATTGTTTCAAATTTAAGTATCATAATGTAGAAGTGCTATTTGAAATTTTGAAGGTGTGGGTGGAAGGTGAGGGTGTGAAACCTAAAATGCAATTAACACTGGTTTTAACTTTCCCCTCAGTAAGTTGACGTTTTTTTAAATTGAATTCAATTTAAATAAACAGTAATTTTGATTGAGAAATTTTGAAATGAAAGCACTATATAAGTTTTTCTCTCTATTTCACTGTTTCAATCAACATAATTGATATGAAGCATTTTATAACAAAGAGAACACTCAAAGTTTCACAGACTTTCTCATTCTAAATACTATTCAGTTGATAAGAGGTCATTAGTGCTAAGAAAAATAGTAAGAAGTGTTAAATAATGTGTTTGGCTGTAAAGCATTTCAGAATAAATGTGACCTTTTCGTGCCAGGAATCAATTCCTGAACCAGTGAATTAGTAGACATAAAACTACAACGGAATACCTATTGACCCAATTACTTTAAAGAATAAAAACACTGAACATTACAATTGAAAGTGGCAACGCTGTGCGTGATGGGTAATGACAGATTAACACACAATGCTGGAAAAAAATAATTGTCGCTAGGGAATTGTAAATTATAAGCCGAGAATTTGTTCACGCGAGTTTAATATTTCGATAATAAAATCTGTAAAAAATTTCCATCATATTTTCCTCTGTTGCGCGCATTCACAAATTGTTCCTAGTATTGCCAAGCTGTCAAAGCGACAGAAATCTCCAGCTTGATGAACTACGTCACAGTAAAGTATTCCATTATTAAAGTTCGTTCAAAAGCAGGTAAACCACATTAAAAGTAGTCAGTGACTAACATATTACATGAAACTTGTTACAGTAAGGTGGGTGCTCCTGTTATGGCCATGTTCCTGATATGGCCACCCCCCCCCCTATTGTGAGTTAGTTAACCAAAAAATCCGCTAAATTGCAGCAGTGAAAGGGCATCCTGGTATGTCGCTTGATCGTTTTCCATCCAGTCAGGTTGAGCAGTATGGCGTCAGTTGCCTGTTTTGCGGTTTTCATGTGACCTCTTCTTATTTTTCTCTGGTAAGTCTCCTTTCGATAATTTCAAGGGAAAAATTGTTCCGGGGCCGGGTATCGATCCCGGGACCTCTGGTTGAACGTACCAGCGCTCTACCACTGAGCTACCCGGGAACTCCACCCGACACCGTCCAACTTTTCCCTTTATATCCACACAACTCGCGTGGGCTGACGAAACGCCAGAGACCCACAACGAGTGCACACAATCTCTGTGTGACTTGGAATTGTGGTTTTCTGTTAACGTACACAGTAACGTATATATTATGCAAATCTAGTCTTTCAGGTGAAGCTCCCTGTAAAGCAGATTTGAATAATTTCAGATTTGATGCCTTGAAATTATTCAAATCTGCTTTACAGGGAGCTTTACCTGAAAGACTAGATTTGCATAATATATACGTTACTGTGTATGTTAACAGAAAACCACAATTCCAAGTCACACAGAGATTGTGTGCACTCGTTGTGGGTCTCTGGCGTTTCGTCAGCCCACGCGAGTTGTGTGGATATAAAGAGAAATGTTGAGACGGTGTCGGGTGGAGTTCCCGGGTAGCTCAGTGGTAGAGCGCTGGTACGTTCAACCAGAGGTCCCGGGATCGATACCCGGCCCCGGAACAATTTTTCCCTTGAAATTATTCAAATCTGCTTTACAGGGAGCTTCACCTGAAAGACTAGATTTGCAAGTCTCCTTTGTTTTATGCATGTTTTCCAAATACTTGTTTCATGAAAACCATCGTACTCCATTCAGTTTTTAATGTTCTGTTGATTGGTGTTGTCGTTGATGGCGTATCTTTTACGAGTTGTTCATAATCAAACGATTTTCGTGAAAGCTTACCTGCTCCTGATATGGCCATATCAAATGCACCATGGCCATATCAAGTTCATTTCACTTTTATTTTTTCACCTGACAAATTTACATGCCTTATAGCTGGGATTACGCAAAAGTTTTGTATTTTAAGTAAAACAACTTAATTTTTTATGGAAAAACCTGTTTTGACTACACTTTTGAATTATAAAAAAGAGTATTGTCATATTTATTCATTTTACACCAAAATTATTTAATTTTAGCACAACTGCGCTATCAAACTGAAAAAAACACGATTTGTAGAACATGGAACAAGGGTGGCCATATCATGTGCACATGTTCCTGATATGGCCACTCGGTATACTTTTGGAATTTGGGACTTTTTGGACAATTAAAGCTATTTTATGGGGAAAGGAAATTGTTTTAAGAAAGTCCATTAGGCTGAGAACGAGTAAGAGAAAAGCGGTTTACATTTTTTTCAAAATGGCGGCTAGAAAAATTCTCAAACCTTAGCATGGCCATATCAGGGACACCTACCTTATATCTAAGTCACTTTTAGACGAAACTGTTCGTAAATGACCTGACACTGATGTGATATCCTGATCATCTTCAAATGAATTGGTTTGTACTGATTTTCCGAAGTAGGTTAATTTATGTAGATTTCATTAGGTCCCGAATTTTTTCGCTTCGGATATTTCAGATCGGAGATGAAAATTCTAATAATTTAATTTATTAGTCTAACCCAATATTTTGCCTTGAGACACAGAATAGCTCACAATAAAATTTAAAATGAAACGAAAAGCTTTTGATAAAATACGGTAGGCCACCGGCGTAGCTCAGTCAGCTGAGGCGCTTGTCTGACGATCGGGCGTGGTTTCGATTCTCACTTGGACTGATTACCTGGTTGTGTTTTTCCGATGTTTTACCCAGCCGTAAGGCTAATGTCAGGTAATCCATGGCGAATCCTCGGTCTCATCTCGCCAAATACCATCTCATTATCACCAATCTCATCGACGCTAATTAATAACCTAGTAGTTGATAAATCGTCGTTAAATAAACAAGTAAAAAAAACATATGGTAGCCTATAATTGAAGGGTTCAGATCCATAGTGGGCCAAGCGCCATTTATTAAAAACGGAGAAAGCAAGGGTTAAAGTTAAGTGGATACCATAGTTTAATTAAGATTGGCATAACATTTAGTTTTAATGTGTATACTTTATATTACTTGCTATATGTTTTCATTGAATTATGGTAATAACTTCATTTTAACCCTTGGTTTCTACGGTTTTAGTAAATGGCGCTTGGCCCACTATAGTTCTGAACCCTTCAATTATAGGATGAAAGTGATGTAAGTATCCAGACTGAAGGAAACAATAGAATGTATTACAATACATTTTTAAAACTATTATCCGTTTTGTTTATTAAGTGCAAGGTTAATTAGAAAATTAGGCCGAAGGTCTGCGTAATTTGGCAACAGCGCTTCTTCGGCTTACCTACGAATACACATACGAACTCAGGACTGAATAGCAGCATTCTGTCTCTTAGTCACTGCAGCAGGGTTGCTAGATTTCCTAATGATAGGAAATAACGATACGTATTAGTCTCTTTATTTAATTTGCAAGAAAATTGCGCATTTTATTGAGAAACTGCAAAGGGACAAATCATTCCTTATCAGTTCCTCTAATGAAAAGAGTAAAAGTCAGAGTCGTACGGATAGTAATTATCGAGTAAAACGGTGTTAACATTTAGGGGAAAATTATTTTTTTCTGAGAAAGTATTCATTTGCGATTAATATGGTAATAGAATTTTTTGTTGTGCTCTATCCAAGGATTAAGCCGTTGAAAGCTGCACATTTCGCCTATATTATTACTTTTACTCTTTAGGTCTATACTATTTTATTTCTTAAATTTCTTTAAGTAAAAAATATTTTCACATTCTTCTCAACTCAACTTCCTCGTCCTTGAATGGACTGGAACTCATCACATTGTTCACCACAATAGTCCAAAACTCTTATAAATATTCTACATATTTGAAATGTGGATATGGAGAAGAATGGAACGTGTGAAGTGGACAGAAACAATAAGAAATGAAAGTGTGTTAGAAAGAGTGGTTGAAGAAAGAATGATGGTGAAACTAATCAGGAAGAGCAAAAGGAAATGGTTGAGTCACTGTCTGAGAAGAAACTGCCTACTGAAGGATGAACTGGAAGGAATGGTGAACGGGAGAAGAGTTCTGGGTAGAAGAAGATATCGATGATATACGACATTAAGATATATGGATCATATGAGGAACAAAGAGGAAGGCAGAAAATAGGAAAGGGTGGAGAAAGATGGGTTTGCAGTGAAAGAACTGCCATTGGGCAGAACACTAAATTAATTAACTAATTAATTAATTAATTAATAGGATATTTTAATAGTACATTATGCAACGAGCCTATAATGATAGTAATTAAGAAAGCGAGTATGGATGTTTATCAAACGAGCGCAAGCGAGTTTCATAATTTTCATACGAGCTTCTTAATTACCATTATAGGCGAGTTTCATACCACTTTTTATGCTCGACCATATTTCTAACTTGAAATTACCGGTATTCAGATGTATACATTTTATTTGTATCTGACAAGATCGGAAGTGACCTTGTTCTAGGTCGTGAATTGTGAGATGTGCGCAGACGCGAAAGTATTGATTTTTTCCGAGAAACAATAATGTCATTGACCTTGTGTAATCCCGTTAAACGTGGTATAACTTTGATTATTGAATTCGACATTGAAAAACGAGATGACAAATTGAATTTATTTGAATATTATTTACAATTAACGCTAATTATTATAGTAACAGAACATAACTTTCTGCGACAGTATTGGATTTCAGCCTCCGTGACTTTTCGCTAATTCTCTTTCGATTGCATATCCGAGAATAATCGATACTTGCGGTTTTATAACGGTACAAAGCTGACTTCTCATTGGCTAAACACATGTAAGCTGAGTTATCATTGGCTGAAGACCTGTACTTTAATGAGTAGGTGTACTTTAATTACATGCATTAAAGTACTGCTACCAGGTGTATAATTAGTATATATCGGCATGGTCGAGCATAAAATTCTTTATCGCAGACTTAAATCGAAACTATTATCAAAGAACATAAACTTTATAACTTGAATAAATAATGATTTTGAATAATTTAAGGAATCAAAGTTCGAGAATAATATTTTAAGAATTACACGACTTTGATTTCAAAACAACTATGTAAAATCCGCAATAACAGAAACACCATAACAATATATAGGCCTATATCTATGTGATGATTGTTCAAGTCCAGCAGGTGGTCCCCGTGGCGTTCGTGAATGCGATGCAGACAGGTGGGCCATCCTGCCTCAGCCCTTGAACGAGCCAGATTCCATCCTCATACGAATAGCCTGATAAGCCTCAGGGACCCAAAGCTTCAAGTCCTTCCTATAATTACCAGCATTGCAAACCCGTACTTCTCCCAAAGATTTTACCCCAGCATATTTTTAACTAATGCAGATGATACAGTAGATGAAATTAGAGAAGGATGGAGAGCGTTGACGGAATTATAGAGGAAAATGGGAAAATACCGAGAAAACTCTCTGCACCATCTGCTTGATCCACCACAAATTCCATTATCACTAGACCGGGGTTCGAACCCGCGCCGCCTGAATAGAAGACCAGAGCAGAGACGTGATTTATAACGGTATGTTACGAAAATATGTTGAGAGTATGGCATATTGAAAAGAAATATCTACTACCAGAAACCAGTCCAGTTACCGGCGTAACTCAGTCGGCTAAGGCGCTTGCCTGCGCTCGAGGTTTTCTCCAACCTTAAGGCAAATGTCAGGTAATGTATGGCGAATCCTCAGACTCATCTCGACAAATACCATCTCGATATCACCACTCTCATCGACGCTAAATAACCTAGTAGTTGATACAGAGTCGTTAAATAACCAAGCAACAAAAAAAACAGTCCCAACACCGCCTGTCATCGCAACAAATTTCTTACTGATGCTCCAAGATTTGAGTGGGGCGACGGGTGAAATTTTGGTTATTTTCAGTCGAAACCATATTTTAGTTTCTTATTCGTGTAAAAAATGAATCAGCAATATCTTATTTATACGTTGAGCACGTTTCAATGCATAAAAGCATAAAATTACGCAATATATAAATGGCTGCACTCTTGAGCTTCAATTCCATGCAAATTTTATAACAATAGGTACCGGTAGGCCCTACTAGAAAATTGAAAAAATAACTTTTGACAAAATAATTTAGTTCTCTGTTATAAGGATATATTTTTAAAATATGGATACTTAGTGCTTTTCTAGTACATCAAAGCATAACTCAGAAAATATTTGGGTGACATGCATGAATATTTGTAGTATATATATCATATGTGGAATATGTGTGCCAAAAATGAACCAACTAACTCAAAAACTACAGAAGTTAGAAATTTCACCCATCTCCTCCCTTAAACTCGGTTCTTCGACTTAAAAGACAGACAACCTAGCCATTCTACTGTGCACCTACCTGCTAAGTTCTCACCAATACACCGTGTCTATGTCTACAAGTCTACATCATTAATTTTAAGTCTTTCTATCAAGAAGATTTAAAATCCATTAATCAATACCGCCTCGACGGAGCAGCTAGCGAATAACATAGCATATTGGTAGTGCCTCAGTAATTGTTGTGGCAACGGAGAACGTGTCATAAAAACGAAAGCCTGTAGCAGACGCACGATAACATGATCGGTTGCTACACGACGAATCTGAAGATGGCGTGTGCAGAAATACAGCTCCGATAAGAAAATCTTGCTTCACTTCACGTAACAACGCCAGATGCTTGAATTTGGACCTGGGGAATTTTTTTTGTAAACCTCTCAAGTGAAGGTCGTCGAAATGCTAATGCAGCATAGAAGTTTCTCACGGTTTATATAAGATTAGTAGATGGCAATAGAGGCTTGCCTAACAAAAACTCGACTCATACAAATCTGGGAGGCACGGCAGATGAGCACTAGAGATATGGTATACAGATTTGATGGCTGGTGAGAATTGTGTTATGTGACGGATGGTGGAGCTGGCTTAGCCGGGCAGCACAATCGATACGCAACTCATTCCATCACGGGTGCACAAAAAGTGTATTTGGGCTCAAGAGCTAAGAGATGTTTCATGTCCCACCCGATAAGTACCTATGTTTGTATACATACATACATACGGTTCTGCCCTTAGTCTTTCACTGCAAACCCAGCATTCTCCAGTCTTTCCTATTTTCTGCCTTCTTCTTAATCTCCGATACTGAAAACGTGCATTTCTGTGAAAATCTTAAAATCCAATTTTTGCAGCGTCACAACACATCTAATAGCAAAGTAAAATCTAGAACAGTGTAACTATTTCGAGACGAATTCATGTTTACATCAAAATTTCCACTGAAAATTATGAGTACGTTAAGAATAAGCTTCTTGAATGTGAATAAAATTGTGAATCCCGCAGATTTCCCGTATATCCTTCTCCTTCCCGTATATCCTATCCGCCTTCCCGTATTTCTTCTCCTCTTTCCTGTATGTGTTCTACTCTATCTCGTATATTATTTTCTTCTCCTCCTCATCTCTTATTTCTCGTATATTTTCTCCCCTCTCGATTTGTTCCTTCTTCCTTCTTGTTCAAAGTTCAAGTTATTTGGCCTTTACTTTTCCGTGTCTATCAAAACTTACTTGCATACCTACAAATGGCTTATAAGGGGACCCGGAGGTTCATTGCCGCCCTCACATAAGTCCACCATCGGTCCCTATCCTGAGCAAGATTAATTCAGTCTCTACCATCATGTCCCACCTCCCTCAAATTCATTTTTACATTATCCTCCCATCTATGTCTCGGCCTCACCAAAGATCTTTTTCCCTCCGGCCTTCCAACTAAAACTCTATATGCACTTCTGGAGTCACCCATACGTGCTACATGCCCTGGATTTAATATTCCTAATTATGTCAGATGAGGAATACAATGCTGTCAAAACTAGACAATAAAAACATAGCGAGACTGATGTAGCCCGCACGACAAACATTTTACTGTTTCAGACGAAAATCTCTTGTCGGACAACTATTTCCTCTTTTCCGAGAATCGATTTCTGAACCATTAGACTTGTAACCACTCAATTACGCGTTAATTCGTTAAATTGATGAACAAATAACAAAGCAGTAATTACGTTTGCAGCCAGACTCCGAATTAAACCTTTTCACCAATCCACATTACTTTCATCGAAATATACAACGATTGCAATGACTCCATGAGCCAGGGATGAATTCCAATAAGGGCGAAATTTAAACCCATTCCTCCTTAATTCCAACTATGTTCCCATCTTAAAAAAGCGTCTACACAATGTTTATTCAACATCGCACATATATATCATAGCCGACACTTTTTTTAAATCATCCACCTAAATAGGAAATCTCTCGAGTACAATGACCTACAATACCACACGGGTATGCACAGACAAACAAAACCATAACTCATGAAGGCGGTGTGGATCTGGCCGTGATCCCATGAAATCGACGCGACGCCACAAAACCCAGCGTCCGGGGTAGCAGACTTAGCACTCAACATTTTTAAAAATGCTCCAAGCAATTTTACGTACGTGAAAATTAAGTGCTGAGCTTGCTTTGTCAGTACAGCACTTAGTAACAACCTGGAAGATTATGACTTCGATCTCGAGTGAAGGCAAAACTTTTAACTTTCCCATTATAAGAAATAGTGGGTGAATAGATTGCAAAGAAACCGCATCGAGGCAGCTGGGTTCTCTTGTAGGTTTGAATTACTCAAAGACGTGTTATCGGTGACTATTACACTTTTACTACGTCACACTACTTTTGACCAATAAAACGGTACGAAAGGACGTCTTTCAACCAATCGTAGCTGCTTATCGCACAATTGTATCGCGTCCCTAGCATTTGTTTAATTTTATCGCGACCCCAGAATTTGTTTATTTTTATCACTACCCTAGCATTTGTTTCTTTGTTTGCCAACATTTCAAACTGCACTGGTCTGGACGTCAAAAAACAGAAAATTACAAACCACTCCAGTCGATGCACAGCAGTTTCAAATATGACTCGCATTGGCATTCAAGAACAAGAATTAATGAAGCTCAATGGTCATATATGAAGAGCACCATTCGGAAATCCTCAATAAGTTGAGGGATACACCATGTACATCAACGAGTTCACTTCTTTTACGCACACGTCTAATATAACATCAACTGAACTACAACCACTAAAACATTCAAATTTGAAAATTGTACTTTCAATAATTGTTTCTTTTAAAATTATTCATGTTTATTTTTTATTTCATCATCGTTAATTAAAACGTTTCTTGTTTATTTCATCATCCCTAATTAAAACTTTTCTAACACTTGTTTATATTATTTAGGTTATGTTTGTTATAGCTTCTGCTATATGATATTATGGATAGTCACGTATCAGAGATTGTTTAATACTAAGATTTATTGAAAATCATCTGTCAAGTGACGTTGATTACTGGGATCCGGATGATTGAAGTCGAATGCAAGTTTTTTAATAAAAATGAAACTGAATCAACAAAGCGTTCTTGACTAGTAACCGTCCACAGAGTTCAATGAAGATTCCATAGTTGGCACAACTGATAACAAGAAAACATAATCATAAAACACTACTGCCATCTAGCGTAATGTTGAGATGGTACAATAATACATTTGAAGACAGTTGTATTTTCGTAAGCCAATTAATATTTTATTGTATTGGAGTACTTCGTTACTTCTATTCTTTATATACTTTCTTCTAATCGTGTAATAGTCAATTAAATCCCACTCGAGTTTTGATTTTCTCTAGATAAATCAAAACCTCTAGTGAGATTACTGTTGATAAATGCGCAGTATTGGTATTTCGATACACCACAAACTATTAATGTAAAATATTAGCTAATATAAGCAGTTATAAAACATTATTTATTTATTTATTTATTTATTTATTTATTTATTTATTTATTTATTTATTTATTTATTTATTTATTTATTTATTTATTTATTTATTTATTTATTTATTTATTTATTTATTTATTCATTTATTCATTCTTATTTATTTATTTATTTATTTATTTATTTATTTATTTATTTATTTATTTATTTATTTATTTATTTATTTATTTATTTATTTATTTAGTCATTTATTCGTTCGTTCGTTTCTTCATTCATTCATTCATTCATTTATTTATTTATTTATTTATTTATTTATTATCATAACACACTGCTCTCTCAAATTGACTGAGCATATTGGAAATTCAATCAATGGCTTTCTCAAAACACACTAACAATTTTTATCTCGAAAAGGAAGCAAAAAAGGAGGAAATAGTATTATTTTTTTATTTGAAATATCTCAAAGAATAACCTCTTGAAATTAATGAAATTACTTACGGTTCACTCTATATATAGGCTCAAGTCTGATTGAGCGCAGGGTTTTTGCATAGGACTACGTCATGTATTGGATGATAAATAAAAGATTTGTTTGAACAAATGTGAATTGCGATTCTGGATGGCCGAGACACAAGTTCGACAGCTGAGTTCGAAAATCCTTGTCTACCCCTAATTTATAAAGCGTGAGGAATAATCCAAATAAACCAATGTTTAGATATACGCAGAAAGCGTTATGTTAAGACAACTGAAACAGTTTTGGCTTCAATGTAGTGTCATCTTTAAGGAGTATGTTCACACCGAATGTGGGCAAATCTATGGTTTAGTAGGGGACCATTTATCTAACGCGACCACCAAACTGGAAAGCAAGGTGGCGAACGGCCAAACCCTGGGCAATCCGTCATTCCACTGTTCATAACTTTCGGTTTATCGACATGTCCTTCCGTGAGATTACTAACGACCTCTCGGCCAGCATTATCACCGGGCTACACCGCTGGAATTATGGAGAATCAAAGCGGAGAGCGAGAAATTAATTTCATGTTCAAAATTACTTTTGTTCGTCAACAAAGGATTACAATGCGAGCAACTGGAATATAACTAAAATCGTATTGTCTTTCTGAACCATCGATTTCTTAATAAGATTAGGCTTATTAGTCTTCAGACTCCTACTTCTATTCATCATCATCATCATCATCATCATCATCATCAAAATTTGACTTGAAGTACTGGACTTTTTTGGCCCATTCCGTCGTTATCCTTGTGAGAGCATCAAATCAATATTAAATGTTTACAAGCATCGGGATTGTGGTCAGCGAGGCGTAAGATAGTTGTAATTAGTCTTTTAAAAATACGGTTTAATATTGTTGAATAGATAAAGGCTTTGTTTTAAACCGTTTAAAACCTGTAAGAATGGTTCATTTGATTCAGGGTGTCACGCAACTTTGAATACTGAAAAACTACACCTAATGCTTTGGGGGTCATCATAAAACAATGCACTGGATAAACCAATAGACGTCTAGGAGACAAGTTACTGATGTATATATTCTATTTAGAGCAATGGAGACCAAACTGGGTATCGTGATTACATCGTGTAATCAAAGACATTCATACTAATAAGGAGAGATTCCTGTACATTGCTCTCTGTCTCGCTCACGTACTGAAGGTAAGCAGTGTCGCTACCATGTCGCTCTACAAACCCTCTGTCTCTAGCAGAACAGAAGGTTTCGTACAGAATGGGAAGAGGAATTTATTCGCTCTTTTGTCGGAGAAAACGTAATACTTATAACAATACTGACCATTACCAGTAGCAGTAATAATAATAATAATAATAATAATAATAATAATAATAATAATAATAATAATAATAATAATAATAATAATAATAATAATAATAATATAGAGAAACTGATTGAATATTACGTTCTAGTGTAGTAATGAAACGAGCTATTAAAGTCCAAGAACTGAAATCAGCCATAAATCATCGTCATGAAGAGAAATATGACATAAATAAGTGTAACGAAGCCAGCTACCTAGTGGTGAACGAAATAGCTCGTTCTCTTAAGCCTTCCAACGAAGGAGAGTTTTTTAAAAGCGTAATGATCAAGATGGATGAAATGATTTGTCCAATGAAAGTTGTTAAATAATTTTGAAAAACTGCACTTTCTCGACTAAATACCCAGAAGAGAATTCAGGAGATTTCTGATTGTGTTCATGAGGAATATTTAAAAAATGCAAGGAAAAAAATACATATTATTGGCTCTTGATGACAGTAGTGACATTACTGATACAGCAAAGCTTGCGATTTTTATTAGCGGGTTGATGAACTCAATGTTAGTGCACGAACCACCACTGGTTGTAGTTTTCATGCCAAGTACCTCCCCCGACTCTTTACTTCATATACTGTCTCTCGCGTGTAATCACTGCCGTTCGAGTATTGGTCATCACTGTAGCCGAGTCAGAAAGTATCCGAACTTCGGGTGGCAACGCCGTGCTAGTAGGCAACTTCTCTGCCTTGTGCGCGTGGTATGTAGCCTGGTCTCCAGGCGTATATTCTCAGTGTGCCGACCGAACAAAGGGGAAAGTAATGCTTGAAGTGTTCTTCGATATGCAGGATCACACACAATTCCACTTTATTTCTAAGGGTCGAACTGTCAGTAAGGAGACGCATGTTGCAATTCTTCAACGTCTTCGTGATGCAGTTCGAAGAAAAAGATCAAATTTGTGGCAAGGGTAGAATTAGGTTCTTCATCATGACAGTACCTCAGCGCATCGGTCGCTCTTGGTGGGCGAATTCCTAGCACAACACAAAATACATGTCCTTCCACAGCTATCATATTCTTCAGATCTTGCTCCAGCAGATTTCTACGTATTTCCAAAGATCAAATCCCTATTCAAGGGACGGCGATTTGCGTCAGCCGAAGAGGTGGAAATTCAAGCGACGCGCGCTCTGCGGGAAGTGACCAAAGACGGGCTGCAGGAATGTTTCTAGAAGTGGTATGGACGCTGACAGAAGTATATCACTGTCCAGGGGGCGTACTTAGAAGGTGGTGTTATGTAAATGGTTACATATCATCTGCAACAAAGTTATTTACATATGTTCGGTCACTTTTTGACTCTAATGGTAGACTATAATTTAGTCTATATTATAAAATAGGACAGTGATGTGCTACTATAACTTACTCAGTCAAACAGAAGAGTCTAGTTCTAGTGAAATGCGTCCTCGATCGGAAGTGTGGAATCTTTTCGATACAAGACATGTCAATGGTAAGACAGAGGCAACTTGTAAATATTGTAAGACTATGTATCACAATGCTCTGGCAACACGACTAAAAGAACATCTTATCAGATGTGGGCTTTGTCCTCAGTCTGTTAAGCGGATAGCTTCGAATGGTATATCGCAAGTAAAGAGGACAAAAAAAAATACGTCAGAAGTTAATATGCAGGCTAGCAGAGGCGGATTTTTAGGGGAGGCAAGGGAGGCTGTACCTCCCCTAATATTTTACCAGAACACAATATGACAGTATTAATTCCAGCTGAATTAAGATCACAGACAAGTTATAGCAAATGACTAACATTTTTCCTTTTATATTAATTTTACTGTTCACTACGACTCCATGTATTGTAGGTCCCTATCACCACGGCATGGCGCGCCCTCAGGTTGCGGATCGAGGAGACGGCCTCCAGATATGAAGGGTAGCTGTGAATATATTGAATAAGCAGTCGCGGACAGCCGATGAGGGGTGGTCCTCCAGCTTGGGGGTTGGGCGAAGGGCTAACAACCCATCACCGTAAAAAACAGCTTGTTACGAATCCTTCAAATAAGCGTCGGAATGGGACTGATTCTCTGGCACGACCACAGCAAAGGAATAAGGTTTTGAGATTTGGTGCTTAGGAAAATATTTGGGGCTAAGAGGGATGAAGTTACAGGAGAATGGAGAAAGTTACACAACACAGAACTGCACGCATTGTATTCTTCACCTGACATAATTAGGAACATTAAATCCAGACGTTTGAGATGGGCAGGGCATGTAGCACGTATGGGCGAACCCAGAAATGCATATAGAGTGTTAGTTGGGAGGCCGGAGGGAAAAAGACCTTTAGGGAGACCGAGACGTAGGTGGGAGGATAATATTAAAATGGATTTGAGGGAGGTGGGATATGATGATAGAGAATGGATTAATCTTGCTCAGGATAGGGACCAATGGCGGGCTTATGTGAGGGCGGCAATGAACCTCCGGGTTCCTTAAAAGCCAGTAAGTAAGTAAGTAAGTAAGTTCACTACGACTAAGATATAAGCTACGTAAAGTCGACCACATCCAGTTGGTGATGCCCGCTCCTATACTGTAGATAGTACAAATAATTCGTACCGAAAAATAACGTCTAGCAGCTTACAGTGTCTATGCGATAGATGGAGAGAGGAGACAGTTGCATCACTCTGCTCTCCGGTAATCATGACAACAGCAGTTCAACCAATAAGATAGCTGGTTAGCGGAGTGTTTAAACTTAACTAGAACGCGCGAGGGGAGCCGAATTTGGAGACGTCCTATCCACCGCTAACAACTGTACTTCTGTACTGCTTATAGTCAGCTGGTTTCGGCTGTATTGGGAAACTCTCTCTCTTTCTCTCTTCTTGGTTTTAGAAACTTGAGACACGTGTCGTTAGTTTTCTCTTCCTGCGTAAAAGTTTTTTTTTTTATGTTGGCAGTTTTTTCTCTTGTTTGCGGGTGTTCCTGTTATTTTTTCTTTTGTGTTACGAGATATATTTATTTACACAGTACATTAAATATATCGA
The DNA here is from genome assembly GCF_040183065.1 of Periplaneta americana. Classification (NCBI taxonomy): domain Eukaryota; kingdom Metazoa; phylum Arthropoda; class Insecta; order Blattodea; family Blattidae; genus Periplaneta; species Periplaneta americana. The sequence continues at coordinate 40,538,446 of NC_091123.1, forward strand.
GAGTTTAGAAACAAATGCAGATTTGTCTCTAGCTTCTTCTAGTAGCAGTTATTCAGTATGCTGTGACCTAATTGATCGGTTTGCGAAGAAAAAGGATCATCGAGTGAATTTGCTGTAAAATTAGGCTACGTAATAGTAATGAGCAAGCCCCAGATTCTTAGATTCGAACCAATTTTGTTGCTATCTCGTTACTCTCGAAATATTGCTTTTCTTATTCAGATTAATACTCACTGTTAATAATAATAACGATCAAAGTTGCCACGTCTGCTGGTCTTCCATTTAGCGTATTCTCAGAGTGCAAACCACTCAGAGAAAGGTTCGGTTTAGCCATAAGGGAATGCTGAATAATTTCCAGATTCAATCCAATGCTTGACGCTTTGTGGCTCCAACCGACAAGAAACCTGTCATGGATAATGTGGTGGGCACTGCTAATGGACTCATATGGTAATCAGCCATGTGACGTACGGTAAAACGTCTGTCTTCTCTGATCAAGCCGTGAACGCACACCACGTTATATTCTGTTGTGGCTGTTGTCCCATCACAACATCCACTGTCCGATAAGGAAGTCCGCTCTGTTCCATATTTGAGATAATTTCAGCAGGATACAAAACCATAACAAAATTTTAAGAGTTGCCTGTTAATTTCCGCCGCCGCACTTCACTACTTCATCAAATATTCAACCACATATTTATTAAATTCAAACCGCCAATACTCCATCTATCTCTAGCATAGACATAGATATCTATTATGACACTGTATGAATTATTATCCTGTAATACATATAACACATAACAGGAACTATCTCAACGATTTTCAGTTCCATTTCCAGCATGTAGGCTAATGAGTACAGATACGGAAATAAAATTTGGAGCCCCCTTAATATATCAGTTTAGCTTACAACACACTGTGCATGTGCAGTAAACAAGAGTTCCTGTATATATGCTACTTGTGGACAGTCGTGTTACACCGCTGCTTTACTACACAGTACAAATTATGGTTCACGTCTATATAATTCGATAATAAAATTTAATACTTTCATAAAGTGAAAAGAAAAAAATTATAGGAAATAATGGTTAACAGAGGTATACCAAATCATATTACTGAAATATTTAAAGAAATATACAAAGGTACAACTATATGTGTAAAAGAAAGAGGTGGAAATTTTAAAACAACAAGTATTAACACTGGACTAAGACAAGGGTGCTGTACATCACACAGAGTTAGTGTGCACTCGAAGTTGGTTGCTTGACGGTTGTCAGCCCTCTTTGAGGTCTGTGGATATAGAGGGAAAAATTGGATCGATGTCGGTTAGAGTTCCCGGGTAGCTCAGTGGTAGAGCGTTGGTACGTTAAACCAAAGGTCCCGGGTTCGATACCCGGCTCCGGAACAATTTTTCCCTCGAAATTATTCATCACCCACTTTATTTAATTTATATCTAGACAACGCAATCCGAGAATGGAAACAGCGGTTAAACATTTTAAATATATCCTCTGATTATAATAGGAAGAATTTTATAATGACACTCCTATATGCAGATGACCAAGTAATAATTTCTGACAATGAAGACCGCTACAAAGAGCATTATTTGAACTCCATAAAATAACTCTTAATTACAATTTTTATATATCAAAAAACAAAACCAAATCTATGGCATTTCAAGGACCTCATCCGCTAAGATGTAAATTTGTATTAGACAATAATATAATTGAACAAGTAAATACTTTAAAAAATAATGTAAGAAAAGATACGATGATAAAATGTTATAAAACTATGGCAGTTCCTGCAGCTCTATATAGTAGTGAAACTTGGACAATGACAGGTAGAGATAAAAGTAGACTACAGGCAACAGAAATTATGTTTTTAAGATCAGTTCTGGGAGTCACTAAAAGGGACAGAATCAGGAATGAAGATATAAGAAATCAATTACAAATTTTAACCTAAATGAAGAAATTGACCATCACAGAAAAAAAATGGATAGATCACGTAGACAGAATGGATGAGAGAAGATACCCAAAGAAAATATTAAATTACATACCTGAAGGAAAACGAAACATAGGAAGACCAAAAAATCGATGGAAAGACCAATGAACTAATAATTTGGAGCGCGCAACAAGCCTTAGTAGGGCTTAATGCATGAAGAAGAAGAAGAAGAAGAAGAAGAAGAAGAAGAAGAAATTTAATCCAGAATTCATACTTTAACCAATGAAATTTTCAGATCCAGAATTTAAAAATGTATATGACAGACTCTTCCCTGTATTATATGTACCATGTATTGTAAAACAAGTTTATTTCTATCCTAAGTATATGTTTTCTATCTTATCTTGGTTACTACATCAACATGACCTGTACTAATTATACTACTAATAATAAGTTAATATTAATCCACCAATCTCAACATAGTCTCTTTTTTTCACTCACTTATTGCTAATATTATTATTATTAACTTTATTATTATCATCTTTATGTGACCTTTTTTCTTAAGTATTTTGTCTACAAAGTATGTATATTTATGTATGTTTCTATCTACTCTTCTTAAGAATGTGATATTAGTGCAAGAATTTTAAATTTTGTTTTACAAACAGTAGAGATTTCTATTTTTGTGAATTACCGGTATGTATAATCTGTGTAGACCTAATCAGAATCTTAAATTTTAATTCAGAAAAAATAGGTGTGTTTGGTGAACAATGTAAAATTGTATCTCATGTGCAAGTCTTTCTATCAGAACGGAACTGTCCCCGAACACGAGCTTTGCTCTTTCGGGGTACTTTAATGTAGCGTTTTTATGTATATGTTATTATTAAGTAAATAAATAAAAAAAAATTGTTGCCTACATACAGGTGGACTCCCATCAAGACTCGCTCCAAATTTTAATTCCGTATCTGTACATTTGATTAGACATACGATTAGGCTGAACTTCATTATAAATTTGTTATACAGGGATGGCCTCATATTCTCAGTCTTCCTTGTTGAGAGTGTCCTAGTTTCCTATCATCCCTTAGTACCCCTACCACGTCTCTTCGTCCTAGCAAGTGATTACGTCAGTGAACCGAATTGTACTCACACGGAGTCCAGCTCTTAATTCCGATACCACCAGAATTTCAGGTTATGGTTGATTCATATAATATAATTAGTATTTTATGCTTGTTTTCATGTTGGTACTTCCGAATTGCAGGGATGGAAAGTTGCTTATACCTATATTTCGTAATTGAAAGGAAGTAAGTCATAAAGCCAATACAAAAATGGAACATTCATCTCACTATAACTCAAAATGGAGATTTTGGACTTCAGTTCTAGCTTATAAGGTAAGAGCTGCTTTTGGTCGTTTCGATCTCTATCTTCCCGGCGCCTATCAACGAAAGTAATGGGTAAGTGGCTGGTTGGGTCTATAAATATTTTAACTATTCTGTTAGGACTTTATTTCCAAGATTACAACTTGACAATGTACCTTGCTCTTTTACTTATGGTGGGCAAGTTAAACTATGCCTTTTAATATATATATATATATATATATATATATATATATATATATATATATATGTAGTTTTTTTAACATAACGTTTAAATTTAGAGATAAGACAAGTGAATAATTCTTCCAGTGAATTTTCAGCACCAGAGGTACCATGAAAATGACACATGCAAGTCCATAACGGTCGTAAGACATAAAACACCGATCCGTGAATACCAGCAGAGTGATATCATTCCAGAGATACTAACAAGAGACATCGTTAAAGGTCGCCAACAAATATCCATTTTGGAGGAAAAGAAGGCACTAAGCGTCCTCGTCAGCACCAGGAAGCTACCCAGACCCTGTCAGCAGGAACTACGCATCGAATGTCCCGGTCCTTGGTATCACCGTATTACATTATGAAATTAAATTAAGGATAAAATGGAGTTTTGATGGTACTAAATTTGTACTGTTGAAGGAAACGAGATAATAGCTTTACTACGCAGAATATTTTTACTACAGCTACATGTGGGTGCATAGTTACAGATGCATAGCTTTACTGTGTAAGTGGTGTGACAAATTAAACAAGAAGGGTATAAGGAAAAGAGGACTATGCACAAGGGGAAGTAAAGAGAACCAGAGGAATGCAAGGAGAACAAGAGAAACAAAGCGAAGACATGGAGAACAAAGGGAATGCATTAGAACAAGGGAGAAAACAAGGACGGGGGGAAGACAAGAAGAACAAGAGAAGTAAAAGGAGAGCAGAGAATATATCAGAACAAGGAGAACACAAGAAGGACAAGGGGAATACAATATGAAAACAAAGAGAAAATACAATATAATAATAAGGGGCATACAAGTAGAACAAGGGAAGTCAAGGGGAACAAGGGAATACAAAAAGAACAAGGGGAAGTCAAGGGGAAAAGGGTAAAATAGGTAGAACAAGGGGCATACAAGGAGATCAGGGGAAATACAAGGACAAAAGGGGAACAGAAAGAGAATAAGGGAAACAAGGAGAAAATGGGGAAGACAAGAATAAAAGGAATACAATTAGAACAAGAAGAACACAAGGTGAACAAGGGCAATGAAAGGGAAAATCAAGGGGAACAAGGAGAAGACAATGAGTACAATGGAAACACGAAGAGTACAAGGGGAATACCAGGATAACAAGAGAAATACAAAGATAACAAGGGTAATACAAGGAAAACAAGAAAGCGGGTTGCATTTTTATGAGACGGTCAATTCTCAAGTTACCACTCATACCTAGTGAGGAGAAAGACGTAGTTTTATGTCAAAACCATTGTCTGCTCAATCCAATCAGTCCTGGGATCGAACCCAAGCTCGAATAATAATAATCCCGCACTCTAGTACTGAACTACAGGTGAGATAGTTTCGCATTCTCGAGTAACACTGCCTCTGCTGCTGCGCGACCAGCAAGTTAGTATTTCAAATTCTCCCCTCACGCGTATCGCTAGATGACGTCACCCGCTACAATTCAAATTCATGTTGGGTACACTGATCCTTTGTCTGTCGATCGTCGTTTATTTCATTGGAATATGTTCTGTAGTTTATAAATTATAGGCGCGACAAAACTGGCCTGTAAACGTGTCGCTCGACTTTCTGGAATGGTACCATAGTACTGGTCCGAACTTATTATATAGACGTATTCACGTCAAAAAACACAACACAAGGGAGACTAGTTTTTAGAGGGAGTGAAATAAAAGTACATTTCCCCACTCATAATGGAACCCAGGTACACTGAATTGGTAGGCTACCTAGAGGTCTATATCATAACACTTGACCTGCGGCGAAGGATAACCAATTTATTTCACACAGGTCACAAAAAACACAGCTGTTAAAACGAGTAAAATCTAATTTTACACACCTTCTTCATTCTTTCGTTGTTATTCTTATTTTTCCCTTCGTTACAAATTTCTAGAGTCTCTTACGAATATTTCCTTAAAGCAGTAGCGTAATACCTTACAGTTTCAAAAGAAAATCCCCCTTCAGCTGACTCTACCAAGGCTATTCAACTTCTACACTTGTTTTTTTAGATCATACACATAAATATCCATTGAAGCTGGCACTGGTGACATAAAAAATGCTGTATAGTGTCTGTCCGAATAAAGCTGAAAGTCTGCAATACATATAAAACTCCTTGGTAACAAAGTTTAAGAGACACGACGCGACGGCCGGAAACACAATACTGCGAATCAGAGCGCCTTCTGGTGTTTCTGTTATTTTTACACATGCAGAATGAGGCGAGAGGAACTGATGGATTTCATTACGATATTAAAATGTATAACAAACAAAGATAGCCTATTACCTTATTACTTTAAGCCAGGGACTAAAGAAGCATTGATAAGAATGTTTCGTTTCTAATCGTGTGTTAAGATTTAATAATATTCCTGATGTTTGGTGTTTACTTGCAGGATCTATCAGATGTTAAAGTGTATTCTAATTCTCCCTAAACATTAAGGGGTTAAGTACAGCTTACGGTAGTAAAATTTTGGAAATATTCAACATTTTTTCCTCCATTAATTTATCTTATACAAAAATAAAAATTAGTATGTGTAAAACATTGTACTTCTGTTATATGAAAAAAAAAATATTTTTACGATTTAAAAAAAATTATTTACATTTTTTTTTTAATTCAATTCACTGTGCAGTGATGAAGCGTTTTCCACATAACTCAAAAACTATCCAACATTCTGTGATGAAATTCTTTATGTGTATTTACGCATGTCATATATACAATATGATCCAACATCACTTCTCTATCTTTGATAGATTGTCTGATAAAAAATAAATTAATTTAAAAAAATGGTCAAATAGTATTTTCTTCTAACACAAAATAAAAAATATATATTTATTAAGGAATGTAGTTGAAAGAGCATGATATTGTAAACATGAGTCTCAGCAATAAAATAAAAGAGAGAAATCATGAAAAAGTTAACAAGATTACGAGTTATGACGGAAACGCTGCATCACTGCACAGTAAACTGACACAATTTTAAATTTTGAAAAAAATATATATATATAATTTTTTTTAAATCGTAAAAATATTTTCTTATGCAGCAGAAGGACAGCGTTTTACTCATACCAATTTTCATTATTGTACAAGATACAGTAATGAAAGAAAAATGTTGAATATTTTTAAAAAATTTACTGTTGTAAGCTGTATCTAACCCCTTAAACTACATAATTTTTATTGTTCCGCAATTTACTGTAATTCCCAATTATAAATGATTCTTCACAGGTTAAATATTTAGGAATCATTATTGATAAACATCTGAAATGAGACAAACAAATCAACTACCCTTGTAACAAATTACGTACAATTATATATTACTATGTTCAGTTACGAAATTATTTACCAATGGAAGTACTACGTACAGTTTACTTTGCCTTATTTCAGTCTATAACCCAATATGGAATATTAGGACGGGGTAGTACTTATAAAAAAAAACTTTAATCCACTAGATGTATCACACATAAGAATGATTAAAATATGTAAAAAAAAAAACCTATTGATTATCCTACTCAAAAATCGTTTTTAGAATTTAAAGTCTTCAAAACACATCAAATGTATATCAATGCATTATTAAATGTTATACATAGAAATCACACAATATTTCCGATCATATACTCACAAACACAAAACTAAAGGCATGGATACAATAAGTTTGTTCGAACCCAAGTGTTTAACGAGCACTGCTTCCAACCATAGTAGTAATATCGGCCCTAGAATGTATAAAAAATTAATAAAGAAATACCCACACCTATTTACTTCCAACAGTTTGAAATTTAAAAATGTGTGTAATATGCGTAATTATTAATTTTTAGATGTTATTTTATTGTAATTTATTCATGTAAATTTATTTGTGTCGAATCCTCCCCTGAGTACGAGAATACTCTCTTTCAGAAGAGTGTTAGAATTTTGTAAATTTACAATTAATTTCTTTGTATTGTATTTTTCTGGCAATAAAAAAATATTCGTATTATCCCAATTAGACATTCGACTCTACCTCATTATCTCCTGGCTTAGTTGTGTCATGAGTGATGCCTGATTGGTGTCACTTATGAGGTTCCAACCTGTCTTCGGACACTTGACTAAACAACAGACAGTCGAAACAAATAGGGACAAAATGTTCTTTTGGTATTTGTGCAGTCATACTCATCTGTGAAAATTTTTAAGTAGTGAGTAAAACAAACCGATGCACCTAAATGTCTCAATCCTATAAATCAGCGGTCATCAGCGCAGTACACCCTCAGGCTAGCGTCTCTTACCCGCGAATAAGAGATGAACTAGCGTGCATCCGTTGCTGCTGGCGGGTATGCTTTCTCCCTCTACCTTCTGCACGACGGTTCATGTTCCGATACACTCCTTACCCGTTACCCATTTCAGCTAGTGATAACGATCACTGCTATAGATCTATAAACACTACAAAAATTACGTCTGCAACTGTGTGTATGTACAGTATTACATTCCATTTTACAAAATATGTCCAGTGGTATGTTACGTGGAGAGGACATTCTCAGCCTTTAAATTCACGTTAAATGACAGAAGACTAATTTCGCAACCAACTACGGCTGTCTTTTAACTTTCCAATTCTGCTCACACAACGTTTTCTTAAACACTGCCATAACAGCTATTGCGGAACAAAAATTATTTAATTTCTGCAGTCAGAAGCACAAGATGGCGCACCGCGTGCTGATGTTCTTTCTAACACTGTTCAAAACAGCGACAATTCTTTACCAGAAGAATAAGATGGTGTAATATGTTTGAATTTAATATTACACGTGTGTAATATGGGCATTCGTTTCACCATTGAAGTAACGAAATGAGTAACCGAACGAGAATTAGTAAATAAAATTTAATAATAAATAAGTTAACGAACAGATAGACAAAACACTTTGAAATATGAATTTATATTCTCTAACATATCAAATATTCCTCAAACCCTGAAATACCCATTTATGTTCTTTATAAAATTTATATTCTAAAAGTGTTTGTGCTGAAGGTACCGGCATAAATAGCAATATAGTGGAATAAAATACGTTTATACTAAAATTCTAATTTTTATAAATTACGTTTGAAAAACCCCCTGTGTGTCCACCGCTGTGAAGTAACGGTTAGCATGTTTGACCGTGCAACGAGCGGGCCCGGGTTCAAATCAGATTTGGACAAGTTACCTGGTTGAGGTTTTTCCGGAGTTTTCCCTCAACCCACTAAAAGCAAATGCTGGGTAACTTTTGGCGCTAGATCCTTGATTCATATCGCCGGCATTTTCACCTTTATATCATTCAGGCGCTAGATAACCATAGCAGTTGATAAAGGTCGTAAAATAATCCACAAAAAAAGAAAACCCCTGTAAAAGCCAGACTCTTATTATTAATTTAACAAATTACAGCGGATCAATCTTGAATTCCGTATTATGCGATTTGAACTGAGACTAACGCTATGGATGATTCAAATGTTGAAATTCCGTTATGATGCACCAAGTTCATCGTATCTTCTTTCAGACTCATCATAAAAAATTTCATGAAACTGTTTCTTACTTTTGCGATAGAGACAATAATAGCTTGTACCTACTGTAAGTGACCAGCCAAATTCTCTTGTTTTTTTTTTTTTCGCATTTCCTCAAAGTTCGCGAGTTATTAGTGTGGAAGTTGTTCAGTTCAGTACTATGGTTGTGATTTTTTAAAGTAGCACGTTCAATATACTGTTAAGAATAAGAATAAACATCACTAAACATTTAAAATGTGTTTGGATGTTAGAAGACTACTGTATAATATTAACATACACATGTGAAGAATTGCTCTATGTTTAAGCGGTTCTTAAGTATTCTTATGTGAGCCTGTCTGCTGAATTATGATGGTCATTGTGTCAGTTTTAAGCTACGGAACACAAGCAAACAAGACACGTAGCGATGGGCGGTACTTCACAATTGCAAGCGGAAAATAATCAGAAGCATACAACGACCGAGCACCGGTCAGGGTGATTTGAGACACGTGACGTGAACGGACTGCACACAAGCTGTTACGGAATAAGAGATCATTCCTATAATGTGCCGGGACTATTTAATCCACAGTCTGTCAGTGTCGTGGAGTAAGCTTTCTCAATGGGAAAGCCAAGACTTTTTGTTGGTGGGGAAGAAAGTTCAGCTGTAAATTTGCGGATGACGAAGTAGTAATGCGTTTATGTTTTAACATAACTCTTTACAAAACAAAAAATAACTTAAATATATATTATTTTTTTAAATAATGTACACGTCCAGTCTACTACATTGTTCAACCTTGTGTACAAATGTTAAAACGTGTAAATAACTGTTTTATGTGAACCTGTATTTTTTTTTTTAACTTTCCAGCTGCTTATCTCGAAAACAACATGTTTGCGAGAATGCAATTTTGAATAAAGGTTTCTTCGTTTGAAGGAGAGAAACAATGGTAGGCCTACTTACTATTTGTTTTACTAAGTGGAGATCATCAAAGTAATTTTAAGGTCACTTGTTTATGGAAATTCAAACTTTTTTTCATCAGATTCTGATTTTACGAACAAAAATAAATTTTGTCTCAAACATTTATTTATCAAATCTTATTTTTATAAAATATTTGGCTAAACGAGCGCAGAGGAAATTCCCTTCGTACTCAGCTTGTACACCTTCAAGTGATTTACAGCTTTTTCCTTAGTCATACCAACACAACTTAGAGTGACATTATTAAAGTTTCATCCTAGTGGGTAGATAGCAAGTTTTCCTAAGTTCGAAAATCAGTGACGAGTTAGGTTTGGTTTGTTTAGACTTTTGATATGCCTTACATAAGTATAGGCCTACGCTTTTTGATAGATAAGTAGATCGAACGCGAGTTGTTTTGCTTTCATTGAGACATACGTAGTTTACCTTAATAATTTCTATTCACTGTGTTCTTTACAAATTATATATCATTTACATAATTGGTAAACTAATTTCTAAAACAATAATACACTTACCTTATGTTGGAGACGAAGGCAGTAGCAAAAGGGTATTCCACACTCTCGATTCAGACTTCTCTCACTCCAAGAACCTTACTTTACACTTCATTACTTCACACTTTATATTTCGTCACTTAATACCACAATATAAGCATCTACAAAGGAGGCACTCAGAAATTCAGGAACTGAATGTTTAGACATACTGTACTGACGAGGAGTTGAAACACTCTGCCTGTCTCTTTCCCATACCTCACTCTATGTCAAAGTCCAGTCACTCGCATAGATAAAATGTCCCAAATAAGAATATATAAGCAGTTTTTAAAATGATTAGGCCTATATAACATGATTTATTGTATAGCTTTAAGAAACAAGTTCCCACAGAAAGGAATTTGGATTAACAGTAACATTGCACTTACGTGGATAAAATATAACTTCACTGCTAAGAAAAACACTTGACAAGTCCGTGAACAATGTAAGATAATATTACCGAAGCGTTTGTGTGTTTGTGCAGCCACAATAATACAAAGAATAATTTACTAAAACACTCAAAACTTCCGAAGAAATATTATATAAAGTTCGCGAAATAGACATCTTGAGAAATACACTAAAAAGGCGCCTAAAAAGCTGAAACAAGAGACGAAGCAAACGGCGCAAGACGCGTAGGACAACTGAAGTCAGAAAATTGGAGGGACAGAATAATGGTGGTGGAACTGAAGGTCACGAAAGTCATCATAAATCAGATATTTATGGGTATGTAATTTTATTCATAGCCTATTTATTTCAGTACTATATATATATATATATATATATATATATATATATATATATATATATATATGTCATGCATTACTTTTAAAGTATTTTAATGTGATACAATATCTAAAAATCATCATAGATTTACAGCATTGGTTTGATAAATTTAGAATGTAGAGTACCAACTTCGTTTTCATTTTATTACTTTAATAAAGAATCTAACCTTACTAGTAACAAATGTTAAATTTAATAATAATAATATCTTTAATCATTTTCGAGAATTTAAATATGATTTCAAGGCTCACAATTAGGCCATCAATAGTGTAAAACGACAGAGTTTTGTTAAATTCTAGCGCACGAAATTTTAATGAGTGCTGTTAATTGAAACAGTAGTTAGTCAAAGTCAAAGGTTTTGGGTTTTTACAGCATGGCATAGCTGCAACAACATCCAACTTTTCGAAGTTTCATGTCAGCTCTGTCATCAGGGATGGAGAACATTGTTTGTGGATCATTGCCAACAGCATTCTCCAGAAATGGACCTAACGAACTCAAAACAAGATTATCCTTTTCTGATGATAGAACCAACATGTAGCTCAGAAATGTACAAAATAGTATTCCTACATCCATAAGAATGTCAAAACACAGAAATGTTGATACTATTAAAATTGTATTTGATAAGCTCGGTATTTAAGATTTATATTCAGCTGCATAGCCTTTATTACTTTTCGGTGAACATATAGGCCTATTTATTCTAAAAGTTATTTCTAGAAGAACTGCTGTAATTACAATAGTAATTTGATAGTAAAGTACCATTATCTACGTCTCACTGCTATTCCATAAGTAGGCCTACTGTACGTACTGGGTCAATTCTACGGACTATTAGTAGTAATTCATTCAATTCTAAAGTAATTGGACGCGTTAATTTCGATACTAGCATATTGAATGAAGTATTCAAATTTAAAATTTACCATCAGCGTAGCTCAGGGGTTAGAAGCTGGACTCTAGATCTGAGTTTTCAATATGGACAAATTCGAATCTCGCTTGGAGTGATTACCTGCTTGGATTTTTTTCGAGGTTTTCCCCAACTGTAAGGTGAATGTCAGGTAATAAATAGCGAATCCTCGGTCTTATCTCATCACAAAATCCACTGTCCCTGGTTAACTTTGTAGTTTGAGCCTATAACAATTTTCAACCCGTTCAAAAGCATAAGAACTGCTCCAAATTCGATAGCATTATGATAGCCTAACTTAAAATTACTCACACATGATTATGGTTGAAGGTCACAGATTTCCACATTAACAATAAATGCGATAAATAGTGTAGTAAAAAGGAAAGTGATTTTATTTGTGTACATACATGTAATAATACCGAATAGGTATATCAATATTTAGACAACGAAATAATTCACTTTTGCGAAAAATCGAAATTATCCCAAAAACCACGTAATCACTTTTTATTGTTTCTTTATTTATTTATTTATTTATTTATTTATTTATTTATTTATTCATTCATTCATTCATTTATTTAGCCGGAGTGCGTTGCAATGCTGAATGACAGCATTGACATCCGGTCATATAGCTATCACTCACTTATCAACGTACAATTTATTTATCGTCCTATTACTAGTAAAACCAGTTAAGACCAGTAATGCAAGTTTTGTAAAAACAGGAATTAAAACTTCATTAATGCACCAAAAATCATAATAAATTCTTTAAATAAAGTAATTGGTATGTTGCCTGCATGCAACATTTCGGACTTATTTCATCTTAGTGAATACAGAGCACGAAAGACAAGTCGGGGACTGTACTTAACTTATTTTACACAAAAAGTGGACTTAATATGCTTTACTAGTAATAGGACGATATATACAGGGACATCATTTTATTTTACTTCAATTTTTATTGTACCTGATTTTTTTAATGTACTTCACTCCCACCCCTTCTACTAATGAAGTTCAACCGTCCTCCACACAGATCCAAGACCTCATAATATACACAGTAGCCTTACGGTCATAGTAAACAGTACGTTCTAAAAATATGTTCGCGTTTTCCAGTGACGAAAGACCTTTCAATATTGCATCATTTTCCATTTGCCTACGTCGCATCCCGGTTTCCCCTACTTGCTTCTTTTCGCCTCTCTGTAAATGCTAGTGGCTGGGCTGCCTTAACTCTTTTCTGGGAACATTAATTTCTGTTAGGAATTGGACGTCTACGTAATATTATACCCATACAATTGTTTAAAATAACTTAAATAAAAGGGCCTCGTTCAGTAATTAACTGTCACGTGATTTCCTCCCTTTCTACGACGCTGCGACGTAATCACTTGAACGGACAGTAGATAGCATGTCTGAGTAATTTTATCTTTTCGGATCGGGCAGAAGTGAAGATTGAATTTACAGTGCGTAAGGTACTCTTTTATAGAGTAGGTACAGAATTATTTCAACATGAGTTACTAGTACGAAGTACGAACCTGGTAATTGGAATTAGGTACAATAGTCTATAGTGCGATAATATGCACATTAGAACTGAAGCCTGTATCGAAATGAACGGCCACCATTTTCAAAAATGTGTTTAAATATCCATATTATGATTATTTTTCAATTTAACTTCATTCTCTATAGTGTACGCTAATGTGTTTTAGACAGTATAATATACACTACATAATGAATACGTCCGCGTGGAAAGCTCAGTTCGTGAGTAAAAACATTCTTTGTTAATACTGTACTGTATTTTGATTAAACAAAACCTAATGAAAATTATCAAACTCAAAATCGCGATATTTCCTAGTTTACGTAAATGGATGTACTACTTTTCTTCCCTCCTATACCTAGTAAAGTGATTTGTTTGTATATTACGCCAGTATCATCGAACTCCAGTCGTGGAAAGGTTCTCAATCAACCGTTAAGCCAAAGGCATAGCCAGGTTAATATTAGAAATGTTAGTAAAAATAAAATGATGTCCCTGTACATAGGTAGACCTTCTTACATTATATGCACACATACATTTTAAAATTTATTTTATATGTATTTTAACTTATTTATTTCCCTCATTCATTTTTCTCTTACTTTCTAAAGGTATGTTCCTAAGGATTTTATTATCTGTTCATTTGTAATTCTTGATAGCGTATTGTATACCTGACGCCGCGAGAATGAATTTTGATGCAGCCGAGCGTGACTAGAACGCCATGACCGCACTGGTAGAAAAGGTGGGTGGTACAAGAAGGGGTAGTAAATCAGTCGCTCTGAGGAGCTACAGTTCTACAGGTCTGCATTAGGCAACTAAGACAAAAGATGATGCTTCCATTTTTCTGATACTGTCTGACGTACTCGATTGTAGGTTCTCATTGTAGTTCTTACATCGCAGCGTTTGATAGCAAAAATCGCATATCGTTAGACGTTATTCAACTTGCATTTTTTTAATTGTCCGTGACCCACTACCATAGCAGAGCACAGATCTTGCCAAGATCTTGTCAAGTAGAGTGACCATATTTTCAGATAATAAAAGCAGAACTTCCTCTGATTGAGATTCTGGCTGGTATGTACGTCTATTCTCAGGCAGTAGGCTACATCTCACTTGACGATATGTGTCAGAGGAAGGTCATTGTTTGTATGCATCTGAAATCTGACTAGTATATCTTCTTAGTGGGTTATTTTACGACGCTTTATCAACAGCTTAGGTTATTTAGCGTCTGAATGAGATGAAGGTGATAATGCCGGTGAAATGAGTCCGGGGTCCAACACCGAAAGTTACCCAGCATTTGCTCATATTGGGTTGAGGGAAAAATCCGGGAAAAAACCTCAACCAGGTAACTTGTCCCGACCGGGAATCGAACCCGGGCCACCTGGTTTCACGACCAGACGCGCTAGCCGTTACTCCACAGGTGTGGACCTGACTAGTATAATACGAGCTAGTAGCTAGTCGGCGTATATAGCTAGTCGGCGATGTATGCAATGGAGGGGGAAAGGAACTGGCTACTCTATCCCAATATTTCCTGACGTAGTTGCCTCATAAGTGGTGTTTTTTTGGTATCATTTGTGAGGTTCAGACGTGTCTTCGGATAGTCGATTAAAGAACAACAAAAGCAGGATCCATTCCTTAAAGCGTCCTGTAAAGCGCGGCCTCGGGTTTTTGTTATTCACCTTATATTAGACTATATAATATACCGGTACCTACCTAAAATATTTAAACGTCATATATCAAAGTAGTAACCAGTTTGAATACAAGTTTTCAAATATTAGACAAAGGAAATAATATATCAATAATATAAAAAATAATAATATGAGGAGTATAAAGTTTACATTGTTTTCACGTGTTAATTACTATGTTACGGTACTTTGTTGGCTAGTTTCAGCCTGTGGGCTATCCTCAAAGTGATATAGTGTTAAAAGTTGTGTAATCAAGGTGTATAATATGAGGAGGTATAAATTGATATTATATATTTATTATTATTACTCATGTTTACTATTAATCTATCTTATAAGATGACTTAGATTAATAATGTAGTTGCTGTAGCATGATTATTCTGCTTCAATTATTGAGCAACTACTTATTTTTGATTTGAATATAATGCTTTCAACAACTGCTCTGTCCAAGAAAGAAGCCATAGAATTCAACACAGCTATAATTCAGATTACACTCTGTAATCAATATATTATGTTTTAAGGTTTCTGGCTTCAGTCTACATTTATTATCTGTCCTTCTACATATTATTCACTCCTCCGAAGTATTTCCTGTTGTTTTCCTCTTCACTTATTCTATCTTATAGAAGATAAAACATGGAACTTTCACTTCAAATTTTATTTCGCAAGACTTTTAAGAATAAACTAAAAAATCAGGATATTTATAGGTATTTCAAGCTTTTGTGTGGGCCGCAATATAAGAGGAGTATCCTGCGAAAATCGATTCAGTAGCATACGTAAGGATCGGAGCAGAGGAAAATTCTCTCCGGCACTGGGATTCGAACCCAGGTTTTTAGCTCTACGTGCTGATACTCTATCCACTAAGCCATATCGGATTCCAATTCCGCTGCCGGATTGAATCCTCTCAGTTTAAGCTCCACCTCTCAGTTTCCCTTTAGTGGCCAACCCTCATGCACTGTGTGAAAGATGTGTGACAGTGGCACAATGTCCACACATGTGCAGAGGTGCACTCATTACGAGTGACTAAGTGACGACGGAATGAGCGCCGTCTTAAATCACTAAGTGATTATATACGCACATTATATTATTGCGATGTACCGAAGTACATATGATAACGCAGAATTCCTGCACGGAAATATCATATGTACACCGGGGACAGAACAACTAGAGGCTTTAGTGACGTCACTACAGAAGAGCCCACGCACAGCAGAATTATTGTTCGTTGCACTACAAACTGAAAACGTTGACCACTTACCTTCACTGATCCAGCTGCGTTCTCACAATATAACTTCTGTTCAGAAAATGTTTTGCAGATGGATAGTACCGTACAATTTTATATAGCTCAACTAAAATATGTTTTTATATTGACTTAATCTGTTTACTATGTATTGTATTTTTTGTTTAGCATAACTGATGAATTGTATGTACTGTAAATTGAATAGTATACTGTATAGGTCAACTGATGAATTGTTTAAGCTTATAAATTGAATTAATCTACTTCATATGAATTGTATAGCTTAACGAAAATAAGTTTGTAAATTGAACTAATTTGATTGTATATGTTTGTATAGTTTGGCTGATGAATTGTATATGTTCTTAAATGATTACTAGTCAGTGTAGCTCTACTGATGAATTGTATACAGACCTACTGTAAATTGAATGGTAATATGTATAGCTCAACTGATGAATTGTTTATGATTATAAATTGAATTAATTTACTTGATATTAATTGCACAAATTTGTATAGCTTAATGAAAGTATGCTACTTTGTATTGTATATATTTGTATAGATTTGGCCGATGAATTGTATATGCTTTAAATTGAATAGTAATCTATATAGCTCTACTGATAAATTGTTTGTGTTTGTAATTTGAAGTAGTTTGCATGATATGTATTATCAATTTCTGTATATCACAACTGGTTGAATTGTTTATGCCTTAAATTTAATTAAATTGTTTTGTATTATAATATAGCTCAACTTATGAATGATCGTTTGCGTTTGTAAATTTAATAATCTGATTGGCTATGTATTGTATACTTTTAGTAGAGCCATCGATGTTGGTCAGTCGACAGACTCGCTGGGCTGCTGATCCGGAGCTGCGTTCGGGCTTGGGTTGGACCCCCCTTTGGACTTTGGTTTCTTCGGAGGTTTTCCCCAGCCGTGGGACTGAAGCCGGATGGTCTATGGCGAGTCCTTGACATCAACCCCTTTGATTTGATTACCCCCTTTGATTTGATTACCTGGTTGGGTTTTTCCGAGGTTTCCCCCACCGAAAAGGCAAATGCCGGGTAATATTTTGGCGAATCCTCGGACCTCATCTCATCTCACTACATCTCGCCAAAATGTAAAAAAATGTAAAAAAATGTAAAAAAATGTAAAAAATTGTACAAAATTGTAAAAATTGTAGAAAATTACTAAATTGTAAAAGTATAAAAATTTGTAAAAATTGTAATTGTAATATTGTAAAATGTTGACATGTTCCACATCTTAAAGCTTCATTGCTCATGTAAGATCTATGGAATAAATAAATGAATGAATGAATGAATGAATGAATGAATGAATGAATGAATGAATGAATGAATGAATGAATGAATGAATGAATGAATGAATGTACCTGCTAGTGCGGGAGGAGGGGGTGGTGGGACCGCTT
The DNA here is from genome assembly GCF_040183065.1 of Periplaneta americana. Classification (NCBI taxonomy): domain Eukaryota; kingdom Metazoa; phylum Arthropoda; class Insecta; order Blattodea; family Blattidae; genus Periplaneta; species Periplaneta americana. The sequence goes on from NC_091123.1 coordinate 40,556,406, forward strand.
AAAAGTAACGGTCTCCACGCTTCTAGGGGCCGTATTCATAGACATTTTTAGCGCCGACTTTCGGTGGATGATCAGCGTTTTTTGTATTCATAAACCAGTGTTAGCGATAGGATATGATTTGAATTCTGTACAAGTAACCAGTGGATAGCGGGGGCTAGCTTAGTACGCTCGTAGCGCATGCTGCGAAATGTCTATGAATAGCACCCTAGATGTTCTGCCCCCGGTGTACTTCGGTACATCGCAATATAGCATACGTAAGCATTTAAACTGCGCACGGTGATTAACATCTCCTTATGACTAGGCATCCCATACGACCTTTGTAACGTAACGCATTGACTCTGTATTAAAGCTGTAAAGGGTTAATAAACTTTCATTGCTTGTTAATAAAACTGACAGGCTCATGTCAATAGATTTACTGGCATGTAAAAGAACTCCTGTGGTACAAAATTCCGCCACATCAATGACGCTGATATAACCTCGGTAGCTGCGAGCATCGTTAAATAAAACATTTTTTTTTTTTAATCTTTAATGTTATCATCCTTTGTTGAACCAGCCATTTGTGATGTGGTAACTTTTTTTTTTTTTTTTTTTAGATTTTCTCGTAATTTTTTGTTGTAGTGTTGTCTCATTAGTTCCATTATATTCTAGATTATTACCATTTATTCTACTTTTATGTGTAATTTTAACAGCTAATGATTTAATACCGTTATTTAAAGAATTAATGGAAATATGTTTGCTTTCACAAAATCAGTTTTGTTTACTTTATTTTTAGTGGCTAAATAAATTTATATAATCTAGTGCTAAATTACGATTTCTAATTTGTGTTATTTCTTTAGTATCTTTAGGCATATTTGTTTTTAAATCCTGTGTAAATGATTTTCAATTATTTTTTATTTTTTTCAAATCAGAATTAGTTTTTTTTTGGTTTCGTGTAGTATGTTGGGACTATTTTTACATTGTCACTCATTTATATTTAGTTACATAAAAATATATGCACTACTTTTACCGTAATATTTTATATCGCTGGAAATTTAACAGTTTTGCATACCCTAAATTACTATACATTTATAAGTACATTTGATATTTTTCGTTGTTAATATAAATAAGGGTTTAATATATTTTAGAATACTGCTAATAGAATAAAATTTTTAATTCAATGTTTTTCTTAATATTATGCTTATATATATATATATATATATATATATATATATATATATATATAATAACGTTTCTTCGTGACTTAAATGGGGTACTGTAGTTGACAAAAGTCCTTTGTGGAAATCTTTGTTTCTAATTTTACATCCTTCCATAAGTGGTTATGGGCATAACACTCAATTTTTCATTTATATAAAGTAATATTTAAACACCTAATCTCATTTAATGTCTTTGTAAGATCAGATTCGAGCGGACCCGGGTTCGAATCCTGGTTGGGGTTTTTCCAGGGTTTTCCCTCAAACAATAGAAGTAGAATTGCTGGATAACTTTCGGTGTTGGACCTTCGGACTCATTTCTCCATTGTTAATTTACATAAGTATTATCATCATCCATACCATAACCCGGTGCAATGTGCTGTACTTGTACAAGAGCGCGTTTGTTCGGCTAACCAATCATTCACAGAATAGGAGTGGTAAGCACAATAAGCCTCATGCTGCAAGTGTAAGCCTTCCGGTTCCTCCTCCGTACAATAGAAAAAAATATATATATTTGTTATGCTTGTCAGCATACATTAAAAGTAATAAGGAATTGTCTTATCAACATTCAAATAAGAATTCTAACAAAATAACATGTTATTATTTTTATTGAATCATATTAATACATTATCTTTACTATCCATCTATTTATCTCTTCCTCATACTTTTCCCACTAGCCATTTGTTATATGGTTAATATATTGATGGTGGGTTTTTATATTAAAAAGAATGGCAAATCATATTTTTTTAAAAGGCCCCATGCTTCCATATATTACTAATTGGTTTTAAGCAAATAGTTGCACATTATTCCAACTTTATCTTATCTCTATTATAATCATCTATAAATTTTCCAAATTGTTTTATAATTTTTGTTATATACTTCAATAATGATTCACACTTCATTGTGGCGGCGTCTCCTGCAGGAGGGCTGTAGGACTGCAGCCCCCCCCCCCCAGATAAATTTTGTATGTACTAGTTATTATTTTTACTTCCCTTAGTTTTCAAAACACATTCCGAGTTTCAAATTTTCCTCTGCTACACCAAACAAATAATGTCATTTCCACCTCTGTGAACTTCAAATTTCCTTCCGGTACGATGAGTCAAAGTCCACTCCTTGTGCGCTTCGCACAATTCTTTGGTCCGGTTTGGTCAATCAAATAATGTCATTTCCACCTCTGCAAACTTCAAATTTCCTTCTGGTACGAGTTGAAGTCCACTCCTCGTGCACTTCACACAATTCTTTGGTCCAGTTTGGTCAAACAAATAATGTCATTTCCACCTCTGCAAACTTCAAATTTCCTTCTGGTATGAGTTGAAGACCACTCCTTGTGCACTTCGCAGAATTCTTTGGTCCGGTTTGGTCAAGCAAATAATGCCATTTCCACCTCTGCAAACTTCAAATTTCCTTCCGGTGAGAGTCGAAGTCCACTCCTTGTGCGCTTCGTACAATTCTTTGGTCCGGTTTGGTCAAGCAAATAATGCCATTTCCACCTCTGCAAACTTCAAATTTCCTTCCGGTGAGAGTCGAAGTCCACTCCTTGTGCGCTTCGCACAATTCTTTGGTCCGGTTTGGTCAAGCAAATAATGCCATTTCCACCTCTGCAAACTTCAAATTTCCTTCCGGTGAGAGTCGAAGTCCACTCCTTGTGCGCTTCGCACAATTCTTTGGTCCGGTTTGGTCAAGCAAATAATGCCATTTCCTCCTCCGTGGGACTGCCAGTACATTGCATCGTCTGCTTACTTTCCTTCTTCTTCTTCTTCTCACGATACTGTTACCGGCTGAACTGGCTATTAGCAGAATGCATGGTCTGTAAGTTGTATATGTATAGGTTGTATGTTTTACTGTTTTTCTAACAGAAGTGTATTTCTATTAGTGACATGTTGCAACATTTTTGTCAATGTGTTTTCATCTTTTGAACAGTGTGTGTTTGCTATGAATAATTCACTGTGATATTTAAAATTTATACAATTTAGTATTTTAACACTGCACGAAAAATGTGAAATTAAAACACGTGGGAGACCGAAACCTATGTTGAATATTACACAGACAGCTTCAGTCCACCAGAAACAGTACACTATAAGTTTCACTACTGAAATTTACAATAAATATGAATGGATTTGCAGTTGTGAGCTAAAAATCCACTTCTCTGCTTTCCTTGTCTTTTATTTGGAATTAAAGATGACACAGCAAATATAGCGTGGGTTGAAAATGGCATAACAGACTTAAAAAGGCTGTATAAAAAAAAGTCATAAACATGAAAAATCAGAAAAATACTTAACCAATATGTTTAAATTTGCTACGCTCAGTTCAGTGAATGTGCAGACATGTTTAAGCCAAGGCCGTAAGGAGTTAATTCAATGCCACAATGCTCAAGTCCAGAAAAATAGGAACACACTTTCAAAAATAATTAACTGTTTGAAATTTTGTAGTTTTCATGAATTAGCATTAAAGGGACATGAGAATGAAGGATCTCAAGGATCACTTAATCAAGGGATATTCATGGGATTATTGAAATACAGTGAAATCGACTCTCTGTTGAAATCTCATTGGTGGTTGTGTAAATTTGGTCCAATACATTAGAACCCATTGTCTTGTTTCGACATTTTTCGGAAATGCTAAAACTTTCGAAAATAGCCATAACACTGCCTTTAACAAGTGAACCTAAACGCTGTTTTTCTACACTTAAAAGAATTAAGACTTACCTTAGAAACAGAACGGGACAAGATCGATTGACTGCACTTGCTATGCTGTCCATAGGAAAGGAAACGATAGAAAATGTTCAACGTTTTGATGAGAGAGTGATGGATAAGTTTGTAACAATGAAGGACCACCACATGGAATTTATCTTTAATAGTACATTATGCAACGAGCCTATAATGCTAGTAATTAAGACGCGAGTATGTTTGTTTATGAAACGAGCGCGAGTTTCATAATTTTCATGCAAGCGTCTTAATTACCATTATAGGCAAGTTTCATACGACTTTTTATGCTCGACCATATTTCTAACTTGAAATTATTCATAAGTATTCATGTTATGGTTATCTAAGTGAGGAGCGGAACTGACCTTCTAAATTGTGAGATGTGCGCAGACGCGAAAGTATTGATTTTTTCCGAGGAATGAATGTCATTGACCTTGATATAATCTAGAGCAGCGGTTCCCAAAGTGTGCTCCGCGGAGCCCTTAGGGTTCCGCGAATGATTCTCAGGGGCTCCGTCCGCGAAAGTTATGAAGATGATAAAAATTGGTAATTCCATCTAGTCTCTAGCGGGGAAAACGGAAACTACTTCCATCAAGCGAAAAATACTTTCTGAGAAAGTAATTTGCATTCTTCTTGCTACATGGAAGCATTAATATTAGATCTACTCGTCACTGGAAATATCTCGATCTTTCTTGCTGGCCAAGTACTCGATGATTCTCGAAATTTATTTTATTTTTTATATACTGGGCAGGCAGCGTATGTTATTCGTGGTACGTGGAATCTACAATCTATTGACTGTTACATTACCTCAAAAAATATATATACTGTATACCTGCATGTTAATTTAATAGCAGATGTGTCAGCTAAACTTTCGTTGAACCGGAACTGTGGCTTAAGACGGGCTCCCTAAGACCTAAGAGTCATTAGCCATCAACCAGTGCTCAGTCAAAGGGAGATAACAACAGCTATAACCTTACTATCAAAGAAGATAGTGCGAATTCCTGGGAATTGAGTTCGGAATATGTTGAACATGATTCTGTCTCAGCATCTACGATGCCTAGTGTAGAGGTATTGAAACTAACAAACGAAAATATTGTTATTTATATGTAATGATAAAACACACATGTTAGGTCAATAATACAGTGATCATTGATTTTATGAAATACATTAAAGGTGATATGTTACAGTTGTATGAACACTACTTATACAACTGTAACATATCACCTTTAATGTATTTCATTGTGATTTATATTTGGTCACGGGATTCAGTGAGTTTGCTGATGAACGTCCACAGTGTGTGATATGTAACAAAGTTTTATCCCAATAGTTCTATGTTCCCTGCCAAGCTTAGACAGCATTTCTCAATTCAAAAATTGACAAATAAAACTGCAGACTAGTTCGAAAGAAAAAGTGACGAACTCCATGCAGTTCAGACAAAATTTTACCTCGTGTAAAAACAAACAACGAGAAATCACTGAAAACGTCGTCATGACCAGACTCTTGGTGGTAAACCTCACCACTATTAGTGAAGGTAGTGAAGTGCATGGTGGACAAGAAAACTGCAAACTTGATTTCCAGTGTGTCCTTATCAAATAACACTGCATAATCGAATCCAGAATCTATGAAAAGACATAAAAAAAGTCATGATTTCCCGTATCAGTTAAACGAAATTTTCGTTACAACTTGATAAATCCACAGTCTTTGCCGGATTAGCTATGTTAATGATGTTTGTGCGGTATGAATTTTCACGTTCTTTCATGAAATATTTTGTTCTGCAGCCACTGCCATTATCTACAAGCGGTACTGAATTTTTTTCTTCTTCATTGAAAACTCGATACCGTGGGACAATTGCATTGACGTGTCAACAGATGGCGCAAAGGCCATGGTAGGTCCTGTTGCTGGCGCGTTACAATGATCAAGAAAGTTTTAAAAACTGCACAAGTAGTCACTGTGTACTACACCAACACGCCCTCGCAACGAAAAAATGCCAGCATTATTAAAACAGGGACTAGACAACGCCTTCAAAATTGTCAACTTTGTTAAGACACGACCTTCGCTGTGTAGAATACTTAAAATCCTGTGTGAAGATATGGGTAGTATACACAAGTCATTGTTGGTAATATTACACACAGAAGTACGATGGTTGTCGCGCGGTAAAGCGTTGTCCCGATTACATGAACTTCGAACGGAAGTTTCTTCACTTTTGAAATACCAGAACAGTTTGCTTGCAGATTATTTGAATGATCAGGAATGGTTGTACAAATTATGTTACTTGGCAGACATTTTTCAAAAATGAATTCAGCACATACACACAAGGTAAACGGAAGACTATATTCGATGCTGATGACGAAATTGTCGCACTGAAGAAAAAGACAGCGTTCTACATAGAAAACGTCGACAATAAGGATCACTGACTTCAAACTTTATAAAAGAAAATAACATAACAATGAATGTCTCATTCATATCAATGATGAAAGAACACCTTGACAATTTGCTTCAAAATATGAATCCATACTTTCCAAGGGACACTCAGGAATCGATTCTAAAGAAATATGAGTGGATTGTAGATCCATTTCCAGTGATGTCAAAACTAGCAGCCCTCACTGCTTCAGATATGAGGTCCTTACAGACATGGTTTCGAACAGCCACTGTCAGGCATAAAAAAAGCAAACCATTTCCCAAATTTTGGGCTAAGTTAGGGGAAAATCTTTTGATATTAAGTTCAAAAGCTAAATTTCTCTCACTGCCCTTTGGTACTGTGTATCTCAGTGAAACGACCTTTTCGAGGTACACGGCTACAAAAACAAAATATCGAACTTGTTTGGACACAGAAGACGATATACGTCTTCAACTGACTTCTATGACACCGGACATTGACAAACTCTGTCGGAAGAAACAGGCACATTCTTCACATTAACTTCGGGTGTACATGTAACATTGTAACATTTTTTTAAATATCGTAACTACGGTACTTGTTAATATCATTTTGTAGATTTATATATATATATACACACAGGATGATTCACCACCCGTAACAGTAATTTATTTCGGAAACTAGTGCATGAAAATTTTCGAGATAAAAATATTTATTACTAAACCACATGTGAACTTTCACTTGAGCTTGATCAATCAACTCTAACAGGAAGTAGGGTCAGTGGCGTATCACTTTAAAATTTCAAATGGTAGTCGGGGTCAAATATGGTACCATTTGATAGAGCTCTTCAAAACGAACAACTTTCATAGGAAACGTTTTTATTAATTCCTACTCTTTCAATGAGAAAACATACTAAAAGACAATGGGTGATTTGGACCACCCGTAAGTCATTTATTTAGGAAACTAGTGCATGAAAATTTTCGAGACAAACGTATTTATAACTAAACCGCATGTAAACTTTCACTTGAGCTTGATTTCATCAATCAGTCTTAACAGGAAGTAGGGTTAGTGGCGTATCACTTTAAAATTTCAAATGGGAGTTGGATCAAATAAGGTACCATTTGATAGAGCTCTTCAAAGCAAACAACTTTCATAGGAAACGTTTTTATCAATTCCTACTCTTTCAATGAGAAAACGTACAAAAACAATGTAATCACTATTGAGAAATGTTACAAGACGAAAATGTAAACAAGACAATTAATGTTGACATGTTGCTGAAAGGCTGGACAATTCCATTAATTTTTTATAAATTTTCAAACTATCTGCCGTTGTGAGCAGCATACACCTGTACTCTTCTACTAACACTGTCAGTGACTCATAATACTTCGGCGTGGTCAAGTGACTGGCAGAGTAGCAATTAATGAAAACGTTTGTTTTGAAAGGCTCTATCAAATGGTATCCTATTTGACCCGACTCTCACTTGAAATTTTAAAGTGATACGCCACTGACCCTACTTCCTGTTAGAGCTGATTGATGAAATCAAGTTCTAGTGAAAGTTCACATGTTTTTGAGTTATAAATATTTTTGTCTCGAAAATTTTCGTGCACTAGTTTCCGAAATAAATGACACGGTTTGTCCGAATTACCTATTGCCTTTTCGTACGTTTTCTCATTGAAAGAGTAGAAATTAATAAAAACGTTTCCTATGAAAGTTGTTTGTTTTGAAGAGCTCTATCAAATGGTACCCTATTTGACCCCGATTCTCATTTGAAATTTTAAAGTGATACACCACTGACCCTACTTCCTGTTAGAGCTGATTGATGAAATCAAGCTCAAATGAAAGTTCACATGTGGTTTAGTGTAAATATTTTTGTCTCGAAAATTTTCATGCACTAGTTTCCGAAATAAATGACTGTTACGGGTGGTCTGAATCACTCTGTATATACTTCCGTTTATGTATCGTGTGAAATACTGTATGCTTCATAGAACGTAGACAGATAAACTGAAAAGTAAACATTTCTTGGGGCTCCAGGAGAAACTTTTGCTTCAAAAAGGGCTCCGTGGCTGAAAAAGTTTGGGAACCGCTGATCTAGAGAATAACATGAACATTAAACTTGATATAACCTGGAAATTGATTTAGAATTGAAAAACGAGATGACAAATTGAATTTATTTGAATATTATTTACAATTAACGCTAATTATTATAGTAAAAGAACATAACCTTTTGCTTCAGTATTGTATTTCCAGCCTCCGTGACGTTTCGCTAGTTGTCTTTCGATTACATATCCGAGAATAATCGATACTTGCAGTTTTATAATGCTACAATGGTGATTTCTCATTGGCTGAACAACTGAACTATAATGAATAGGTGTACTTTAATGAGGTGCATTAAAGGGCTACTACCAGGTGTATAATTACTACATTTCGGCATGGTCGAGCATAAATAATTAAGGTACCTTTTTATCAATGCAGACACCCCCCCCCCCAAGTATTACTACTATGAGTGGTCACTTTTTCTTTTTGACAGCTGTACACAGTCATTGTGTTAAACCAGACATTTTGAAATAAAGCAAAGTCGGCATTAAATTTATCTGTTTAATTATTATGTTTATACATTCTGAGAACATTACAAATAGTAAAGTTACGGAACCACAGCATCCATCCATACAGTACATATTAGATGTCACCAGTCATAATGCCCTTACACCTGATGCGAGTTATTCTTTTGAAAAAACATTTTATTTAGGAGAATCACCTTGAAACTTAAAATTATGACAATTAATTAAGTAAAAGAAGGGATGAGAGCCTTTTGTACTCAATATTTTTTAACTTCGTTAAAAAAAATCCCACAAGAAGCAAAGAAAAAAATACAAAAAGAGACAGCATGTCACCAGATTATGAAGCTAAATATCTTTATATTGCTCTAATGGACATTAGAAATGTTTTCTACATTGAGGTGTATAACATGATTTCTCTTCACAGAAATAATTGATAAACAGTGGCGGAATTACAGTTCTACTACCCATAGACACTCCAGAATTTTTCACCTCCCTATTTTTCTAATTTTTACTCCAAAAATTACCCCTTCGCTTTCACTCTCAGTAAACGATGGAATACAAAATAAGTCTTACGAAATCTGTGTTTATTTTAAGGAGAGAACAGGCACTTGAAACTTATAATATCAGTTTTCAATCTATTTTATCTTGTCTTCTGTTGAGCCAACTGATTAATGATTTCGAACAAGTCCATTTCCAATAAAACGTTGCCCTAAAATTTTTCACTGCAGACTTGTAGTCTATTTAGTCTATTGGTAAATCTGCCTCTGTCGACATGGATAATTGAAGTCAAGTCACGCGAATGGTGTTACATGTATACGTCACTCTGATGTACAGGGAGCAGGAAGGTAATGACCCTGTGATTTCTTGACCTCAGCACTATTTCTATTAAATTTTTGTAATTAAAATTGACAAGTTCCAGTAGTTAGTAGTTTCCCCAACACAAATGTATACCGTTATTAATAAGATATGAAGTGTACATCTTAAGACTTAATTTAATATTCTGTATCTGTGACTGGTAACCCCTAATATGAAGTCTGTTTACACATACAATATATTTAACTCTGTATTTACACACAAGTTACAGAAATATGTATTTCAAATATGGTTCTTAATTCTGTAGAACAGTAGCTCACACAATAAGGTGCATTTGAAAATGTGTTATCTAAACTAAATATACAATATCTAAATTAACTACACAGATTGGAGATTGTTCGACAAGAATAATTTCAACACAAAAAGGAAGAACCTGCTGGAATTACCAGACCATAGGAACTTGATAAACCAATGCTCAATAGCATTACTTTCTTACATAAAGTGCACACTGATATTGTGTCTTTGGAACTAGTATGTTATATATTGTATCTGTTAAACTGAATAAAAACTATCAGATTAAAAGCATAACATAGTTCCCTCTAAATTGTTGTACCACATACGATATTTATGAAGACCTCTATAACAAAAACTATGATTCTTCACATAAAACAACTATATAATCAGCACTCATAAGATAAGGTAGTGGAAACTGTTAACTTTTATAATGTACTGTACAGTAAAAATACAACTTATATTTCAGTTGTCTGACAATACATAATTGCACTTCATTTGATTGCAAATGAACAAAGTAACTGATTCTCTTCCAATTTTATTATATAAGGCGTCATTAAATGACAAGATAATAAGAATTTGTCAATTTTTTGTATTAAGATAATACCTTATTCTTCTTTTCAAACGGATAGTACTAGATCCATTTTCTTTTTTAATGTAAACAAAACAAGTTTACGTATGAGATAAAAGTTCACTTTGTAACACATCCCTCAGAATTTTTCATAGTTGTCTAACTTTCAACAAATAGTCCTCTCTTCTTTCTCGTAACATGTGATACACATAAGAAACAACTAACATATATATATAAATTAGCACACAGCAGACTTTCAGGAGACTATTCCACAAAAGTATGGAGCAATAATTTTGCAAGGTACAAATAAAAATTCCTGTGAATAATTTCGAGGGAAAAATTGTTCCGGAGCCGGGTATCGAACCTGGGACCTTTGGATCGGTGTCGGTTAGAGTTCCCGGATAGCTCAGTGGTAGAGCGTTGGTACGTCAAACCAAAGGTCCCGGGTTCGATACCCGGCTCCGGAACAATTTTTCCCTCGAAATTATTCAAATCAACTTTACAGGGAGTTATACCTGAAATCTTGATTTGCAAAAATTCCTGTGAAGTTTATAATTGTATTTTCTATTCCACAAATAATATACAAATTCCCTACATTATTACAAAATATGGTTATTTTGTTAGTAGTATGCACAAGTGATGTCATAACTAATTTAGTTAAGTTCCTAACTATATTATGTTGAGTGTATTGTTGCAATATGTGGAATATTACAAAGATAGTAACCCAAAAATTAAAGCATATCTTTTTAAAACTTAACTGATTTATTTGTATAATAAATCAAATTTTTGTTGTTAATATTATTAAAATTATAGTTTTTCAAAGGCTACTTTATTTAAAAAATTAATTTTGGGGAATATAGTCAGTTAATAGTAAATGATGTCCTGTTGACAGTACGTTTCTTCTATTTGTAGGAATTCTAAAGTATACTTGAAGTTATGCAATGATTCTTTCAATCTTTTTAAATAAACAGTACTAAAATACAGTTTAGTATTAATTCTCTAAATACAAGGTACTTTTCGTTAAGTTCATTTTTACTATTGCTATCAGACCATATTTAAATAATCTGTGTAAAGTACCAATAACACTTCAAACTATCACATCTCTTCTCTGTCACAAAAACTGATGTAAGATCCAAGAAAGTTACTAATATGAATGTATTTGAAAACAGAACAAAAAAATCTTCAGTTGTAACTAAAAAGTATGAATTAATAAAATACTAGTGTACAAGAATATTTTTATAATACTTTTGTGGAACAGAACAATGAAAACGTCACTTGTAAGTACAAGATAATAAAATACAAGTGTACAAGAACCTAATTTTTCTAATTTGTATAGGTCACAAACAAATTACTTCAAAAGAACTATTCTATACTTTCGTGAAATATGATCAGAAGTATTGATGGTGCAGGGGCTTGCAATATAGAACATGTGCTAGTCAACACTATTTGATACTATGAACATTGAAAAGTGAGACCCTTACCAGTGTTACGTATGTTAAAGATTTTAGTCACTAATTCACCAATTGAGAACAGGGGTTTACAGATGCCAGATATTCAGTTAAATGCGCAAGGAATTAATCTTACACATAAAATAACAATTACTATTTTACAAAGACAATATGCAATTAAATCAACTTGTAGTCCTCCACATAAACAATCAAAACTGTGAATTTAGTTCAATATTTTCACTCTAACATGTTCGAGTTACTAAATAAAATCAGATACAGATTAAAAAAAAAAAACAATCTTCTGTCACCGATTTACTTACAAGGAGAAAAGAAATAAATCATAGCATTTACATTCCTTTTATTTACGTTTCCCCAACATTTACATAATTTTTTTCAGCCCCTTTGGTTCTCTTAATTTTGCAATGTTCTACTGATTTACAACATATTTCTCCGATTTTTTTAAAACTGTACAAGAGCAGATTGACAATTTGTCAATGAAAAGAATGCAAGAGACAAGAGAGAGAGAAAGCGAAAAAAACTGGTAGTTCTTTCTATAGGCAAGAAAGGTGGGTATCGTAACAAAAATAAACATGAGAGAACAAAACAGATTCTAAATCAGTGCATTACTAAGGATAATATAAACCAGCTGAAGAAAATGAACAAATAAGCTACTCCAATAATATTATACGCAACATATAGGCTATACCAAATGTATTTATCATTTACCAATTACAAATCCTTAATTTAAGTTTTATTTCATAGCTTCATTATTAATTACTCTATGCAAAATGAACTATAATAATACACACAAAAAAAAAATAAATAATGGCCGACAAAAAGGACCCATTTTATTTCATAGTTATGTATCATTAGACCCCAATCATATACCCCTTTCCATGCGACTTAGTTCATGGAGAATACGGCTTTTTAGCTGCCCAGAACACGAGCCATTCGTCCTTAAGCAACGCTGTATAGTCGTACTGTTAACACTCAGTCACTGTTTTCTTTCTCTTGTACGGAGGAGGGACCCAAAGGCTTGCACTGCACCCTAAGGCTTATTGTGCTTACCACTCCTATAATGTGAATGATTGGTA